>NC_088855.1:53106985-53407923 GCF_963853765.1 Magallana gigas | reverse complement strand
ATTTTTTCTGCAATGTCGCTACCTTCATCATTGTATCACCAAAGAAAGCATTTTATTGTTTAAATATTTCTAAAATATTTTTGGTATTTAAGATTACGGGTATATTTAAAGAAAGAATGTCCCCTTTTGCTGGGTTAATTATGACAAATCATAATATATAGTTCTGGACTATAAATATTGGTAGGAATTTAACATGTTTTTGCTGCTTTCCCTTCTGTAAAGAATTTCATTAATCTTCTTTTAGTCTTTGTATGGCCATTTGTTTTACCGGTATGTCAAAACAAACTCAGAGTTTTCTATGGGGTACAGTGGAATCATTGTATTTAAAAATTTACTTTATTCATCAATTCATCAGGCAGAAAGCTTATTAAACTGAATATTAACAGGTAGCAATTATCCTTTTTTTCATATCAATCACTTGATATCATTGGATGTTATTTAGCAAATTTGCATTTTTTGCAGATTTTCCGAATTCTGGATAATTGTGTCCTAATTAACCGTTCCTTGGTTTAGCCAATAACTGGTTCTAAGCCAGTAATGTTTCTTTCATTGCGAATGCTTTGAGCTTTAATAAATACAAATGCTAGTCATGAAAGATGAAACTGATTAAGTAATTATCCCATTTGTAATTCCCTAATGGTTGATGTCAAATTATTGCTGAGGCAAAATAAATTAAGAATTTTTTATTGTTTAAAATGATGTCTTTAGGAAGCTTGCCAGAAGTTTGACTTTACTACCTGCATCTAAAAGTGTGAGATTTTGGTGAGAACAAACTAAAAATTCAACCATGAGTGAGATACCTGAGACATTTTTTTGGTCAATATAATTTACATCTGCAGCATTGAAATATTAAGTTTATTTTGCTAATACTTTTTGAAGGTGACCCATTTACGTAAACTAGCCATTTTCTATGAATATGTCTTAATTAAATGAGGTATGAAAACAAAGAAACTGTTTTGAAAACATGAAGTTGTTAAGGTGGAATAACACACCTGGGAAAAGTCACTCAAATTAACAGTAAGTTATTTGATGATGAAAGATATAATGATAAATAAACTATACATATGTCAAATAAGCAAAAATTTGCAAATTGGGGATAAAAATGAATAAAAATAAAAAAATCCAATTCAGTAAGCAACAACAAAAGCTGCTGCAGGATTCGAACTTGGGATGTATGGATCAAAAGTCTGACATGTTATCCACTTGACTATGGAATAATTTATATGTTACCGTCGATAAAATAAAACAAAATGTTGTTTCGATCAGAGTTCAGCCATTTTGTGGCGATGTGTTATTCCACCTTAAGAGATGAGTGTGTAAGCATTAATACAGTTGAACTTTGGTATATCAAATACCAATATCGCGAAACAATGGATATGTCAAAGTGATTTGTAAGTCCCAACCACTTGTACTTGTATTTTAATTACCCTTGAATCTTGAATGCTCAGATATCTTGAAGTTTATAACCCTGCAGTCCCATCTAGTTCAAGATAATGATTTTTGACTGTAATAGGATATTTCCTTCATGAAAATATGAAGGTACCAAATGAATATATATTTTAAAATAAAATACTAATAATTATAATTTATGTCTGGTGATTCATGTGATATATGAAGGTAGCAACAATAATTATTTTGAGCAGTCCGTGATTTTTCTTAGGTTCCTGTAAGTTTTGACCAATCGACATATTTAAGGCTAGTAAAGCTGTTTGCTTGGCGGAATTTGCACCATGGCAGGACTGGATAACACTGGATTATGTAGATTTCAGCCTGCAGTGTCAGTTTCTATAAAGCTACGAATAACAATCGGTTTTGTTAAAAAAAATATGTGGTAGATGTATATATATATAAGTTGATATACCCAATTACTAATGGGAACGACAAAATTCAGCAATAAAGTTGGTCCATCAATAGTTTTATGGGAATTAACTAATAAGACTGGTCATTAATTGGTTTCAAATGATTTATATATATAGCTGTATTGTATACCCCTTCATTAAAAAAACAATACATTTAATAAGTTTTTATTATGTTGGTTAATAACAGAAAAAATAATTTTGTGTTAATAAAAAGTGTAACATATGATTAAAACCTTGAAATAGATAAATTCTATAGGCTAAATTAAATGGTTGTTTGCTTTTGCCTGGAATAGAAGTTATCTTTCTTTTTACGTACGTAGCTTTATACATGAAGAGAGAGAATAGACTTATTTTAGGTTTTGTTGAAGATTAAAACATTTTTGTAAAATAGTATTCATATAAGAAAGAAATTTTAAGACAACTGAAGGTAAATAATGTTGTGTCTGCCATGTTGCCATCTAAATTTTGTCATTTTCTGTGTAAAAAGATTAAGACGGCAATCACATGGAGAGTTTCATCCAATGACATGTCATCATTCCAGTCTGAGGCAAATCAATTCTTATCTTTAGTGTGACGTCAGGCTGTGCACTCTCTGCACTTAATGTAGGTTACAAGATTTCAATCTAGGCTGTCATAGATGAGAAAATACCAATTAGTGGATGTAAATTTATGATTCATTATTGTCTTTGATAAGTACATTAGGAAGGACATTCTGTCATCCTATGTTACCCCAGGAGACACAGCACTGATGAGATACATGTATATGGGGAGAAACTGATGCGAAAAGTCTTCAACAGAAAACGTTATCATTCAGCATCTTGTATTGCAATCACTTTGTGACATCAGCCATTACAGTTTCAGTTAACAACTAATGTATCAGAAAAAAAGGATTCGTCTTTAGTATAAAAAGTTGTATTTTAATCACTGCAAAATTTCTAAAAAATAATTGGTCATTAAAAGAAATCTTGCTACTCTTATCCAAAGTACAGTTCTTAAACTTCCAAGGGAGGCAATTTGTATATCATTTGGACAACTATAGATTTTTAAAGAAATGATCCTTTGAAGGGGGTTGTAATTAGAAAGCATATTTAAAGGACCTTAAACTTGACAGACATTGTTATAAAAGGTCTTAATTATTTACAGTTATATAATTAAAGTCCCTCTGAGATAGAGTACCAGGTAATTATAGTAGAAGATAAGAAAGCTTAACCCATACGAAATATTCTCTCATGTTAGGGTGACATTAAAATAATCAAATGAAATTAACTCTGCCGGTGGTAAATGGAAGTGTGTTTCTTTTCACAGACATAATTTAAAAAAAAAATTGTAGCAGAGTCAATGTTACATCATATAGGTATGTTTATATGTAGTTTGTGAACGTGAAAGTATCAAGTACATGTATTATAAAATGATGTCAGAGTATGAAAGTGTTTCACTGACTTAATTAATAGTTTCATTAAATTATTTCTTCATTAAATTATTTCTGCATTAACCTAGATACTGGTTTTTTAATACCTTAGATCATCAAACTCTGCAGTCATACAGTACTGTGTCAGATCAGGTACCGTTTAGTGGTACAGTGGAACCTCTCTGACCCCATCACCAATTGGACAATGATGCTCCCTTATCTGAAATACCCCTTTCTTTTGACACTAATCTCCTAACAACCTTTGGCTTCTACCAAGTAGATAATTTGACACTAAAGGTGTCAGACTAGCTAAACATGGACTGAATAACTTGTCATTTGCTATCACTGAACAAGTTTTTATCGTTTATAATGACTAACTGATTGATGCATCTCTCCTATCAGCATGGCTAGTATATTCCTATCGATGTCTCTTGGTTATAAAAATCTGTTAACATGTTTTAAATTCAATTTCATAAAAATGGAATTTTGAGTAAAAATGACAAATTGTCAACCTTTTGTATCTGGTTAATTGTAAATGTCTTTTGACACACTTAAAATCAAATATCAAATTGGCTTATTGCTAGAAAAAAATTCATGCTGCCAGATAAAAAAGATACAGATTGAGTCCATTCTCGTTTTACATCAACACTTGAAATGTTTTATATGATGCATCACCATTAAAAAAAATGCTGCCCTACCAAAGCAAATCAAATCACAAAATGAGAATCTTTTTTTCAGGATTTAATATAAAGGCAATCTGTTAAATTTGATTTAGTCGTAAATTGCTGTGTAAGGTAGAAGAATGGATGGTATATACATGCAATAATCGGGGAAAAGACAACATTTCAGTTATTGCAGTTGAGTCGTGAGAGACTTCCCAAGTATTTCATTGATTCTTCAGTTTTCAGTATTATCTTCTTAAGAACAAGAAATGTTCAAGAAAATGAGCTCTGAAGAGTTCCAAAATAAATTGTGTTTCGTGTTTAGTTTAATTAATCACTTTCTCACGATCCATCATTGATGTTCTGGAGGGGGACCTTGCTCAGATCAGCCCTGGTGTTGAGGCGGTAGGAATCCCTTCTCTGGTTCCACCAGTAACAGCACACTATGTGGCGCAAGGTTTTACGGAAATAAGAACTAATTATACAATATAAAATGAAATTCACAGAGAAGTTGACGGATTGCATGAAGTTCATGATGGCCTCAATAGAGCGGTAATTCTCCGAGTGGATCATACTGGCGATGTGGAGGACAATTTCAGAGGGCGCCACTAGGATGAGGAACATGACCACGATAACGATGAGGGTGGTGGTTAGGGTGAAATTGGTGTCCTGGGATGAGGAGCGGTCAAAGTGGAACTTCTTACGATACTGATAAGACTGATGGATTTTGCGACAGATGCAGATGTTGAAACCGACCAGTAGAATAAGAGGAATAAAGTTTCCAAGTATGGCCCATACCACTCTATAAGTGGTATCTGCAATTGTGTCATTTCCAAGTGGTACAATATCCATTGTATATACTTTGGTGCTGTTATTGACCACATTCTCAACCACTTGATTTCTCCAAAGCACTGGGACATTAAATAATACAGATAACACGTACACAATCACAATGATCAACTTTGTCCTTTTCAAGGTCATTAACAAGTTCTGATTCAGTGGATGACATATAGCAAAGTACCTCTCTGTTGCCATAGTAACAGTTAGCCAGGTGCTTGTCAGAATAAACACATTGATAATAGCGGGTGAGTACATTCCATAGTATATGATGAATCCTGTATCCGTGTCAAAGTCACTGGGCAGGAAGGTGGTGGGGAGCGCAAACAAACAAAACATAAAATCAGACAGGGCTAAGGCAATAAGGCACAGGTTGGCAGCTTGCTCCACTGTCCGCAGAGAGCGACGAAGTTTACGTCGAGTCAAAATAGTCAGATTCAGAATATTTCCCACAATTCCAAACATGCATACTGTGGGTAGTCCGTATTTGTTGATGATGGTGACTACATCCCACTCAGAGTTGGGCTGCGATAGGGTGGTACTTTCCTCAGTACTCGGAGTGCTGCTATTTATTTGGATGGTTGCCATGGTGTTGTTTACAGGGTTGTCATCTTGTAAGTGTTTCATTCTTCTGGAATACAAAAAACAACAATAACATGAAATTGTTTTTGATTTAAAAAAAAATATTTTGCTACTGTATACAGGGAAATAATCACCTCTATTTCATTTTTGCCCTTTTCACCCTCGTTTCAAGCAAGCAAATTTAAGACTAGGTGAATTCCAATATCTCAAATTATTTCTCCTTAACAATTTTGTATGAGTGAAATCAAGATGAGGCAAATAAAGAAGGGCTAAAATAGTGCCAAGCAAAAATAACCCTGTATACAGTATACAGCTATATTTGTTCTGTACCTACAATCAGTGTTAATAACCAAACAAGTATAATATGTTATAAATGGACTGTTGCACACAGACTAGATCCACTCCGACATGCTCTGTGGTGCATTGTCTACTACAACACCACAGATCTGCTAAACTGGTTTAATATCAAGTTGTGTAAGGGTATATATAATACATTGATTTACTATCCATTAACTGGACCCTAGCATTTACTAATTTATTAAAGATGAATTATGATCTAGATGTTAGCATTCTGATTGATTATGCTTGCTTAATGGGTTTTTGTATCATCCATTGTCATAAGAGGGCTCTAAAACATAATAATATTCATCTTAGGAGAAACATTATCTATTGTTCCATCAAGTTAAAAGGACACCGAGGACTCTGCTGAGGTCCCTGAGGGAAGCATCTGTTTGGCGGCTCTATCAGTGTCTCCAAACACAGCCACCGCCAACAGCCCGTGTGATCCTCGCCCGCGTGAACCTCGTAGGCTAAAGACTTTATCTTACTTTGGTTATGACACTGCTGATCCCCATCTCCTGTGTCAGAGAATCTTGATGTACTGTATTGGGTTCTAGGAGCCTAAGTTTCTCAGAGCTGACCATGACTTAAGATCTATCTCAATAATATGAACAAGCTTGTTTTTCCTAAGATCACTCCTTATCCATTTTACAAAATGTATTTTTATAACTTAAAAATGTCACAAGTCTTCACCTTATTTTAGGACAAAGAAATAGTTGTCTTTAGCAATAAGTAAATATATATGTAGATGGTGTAGCTTATATTTTGTCATGCTGTCGTCATACTAATTGCATTGAATGAGAAAAGAAATGACTAATTTTGATTTTTCAACCTTTTCATTTAAAATCCCATTTCTCTAAGACTGTTAAAATAGTTCAGGTCACATTTATAGAAGTATCACAAAACTGCTACATTTATTTTGTTCTATAGAACACACTCTAAAAGAAATCATTGGATCTGATGATAAATACATAGTATTATACTTGTAAATCTATGTACTAGATATTTACATGTATGGAAGGGTTATGAATTAAGGTATTTTATTCACAAGACTTGTTCCTCGATCTAAACAAGTGAATGATATATTATATAAAGGAGAGGAGTTAAAGGTCGAGATAACATTTACAAATTTATATCTCTGAAAATAGGAATTCCTACCAAATTGATTTACATTTAATTTTGTGGTAAAAAGAAGAGAAATTTTTATTAGCAACATATGTTGACTTTTAATAGAATCTTATGATAAGTTTTGTACATAGAAAATATTTTTTCATCAGATGTTGCATATATATCCATGCATATTAAATAAATTCATAAAAAAATGTATATTTAAGTTTCCTAAAAGAAAAAAATAATTAATACAAGTTTATTGAGATTTTTATAAACTTCCCTTACAGCTCATTCTTTTATTGCCAGTAGCTAGGGTGACCCATGCAGTCAAGCAGGATTGTTGGTACAATCTTATAAATGAAGACATTTTGCCCATAAACTACAAATTGCCTGCACCAGAGTAACTGCTTACACCTTTAATGGTATTTCAACATGTATGAGATGATGTCTGTAAGCTCGCTATAATTGAATTTTATCTAATAAGTAATTATTGTGAAATTTATTAAAAGCCTACTCTCATTTCCCAACAAACCAGCCTGATATAGCAAAAATGAGAGACAGGTGGCCATGGTGAACATACTTTGATGGATCCAAGTCAGCGGAAGTTAATGGCGTTAATGGCATCAAATATCTATACATGTACTTTTTGTCAAAAAACTACAAAATGCCTGCACTAAAGTTGCAACTGCTTACACCTTTGGTATTTCATGTGTGAGATGATGTCCTTTAACTATAATTAAATTGTAACTGATAAGTAATTATTAAGAATTTAATTAAGAAGTTAACCTACTTTCATTTTCGATAAACCACCCCGAAATAGCAAAAATGAGAGTTTAACACCTAACTTAGGTGGTGGACACGCTTTGGCGGATCCAAGTAAGGGGTAGTTTGCATCAGTGTACATCTACTTGCAATAAAATCATATTAAATAATTATGTGAAGATTGAATATAGTATATATACCAGGGATGTATCTGGGGCAGTGTATAAAATCATAGTAAAAATATTTAAAATGATTTTAAAAATCTGGTTCAGCATACAGAGATAATTAATGTGCTGCAAATAACATAATGATTACTCTCTTTTTTTTGGGGGGGGGCTTGACTTATATAGTGACTTTTATAAAAGTCAAGGTCCCCCCCCCCCCCCCCCCCCCCCGGAAAAAAGGGGGGGGGGAAAGTTTCAAAGTTATTCACCAATTCAGACCTAATTGCAAGACTTAATTTAAAATTAAGTCTGACAAACTTAAAATATAAAATGTTTAATCATTTTAAAAGCATTCCATTTGATTTTAAATACTTTTTAAGGTGGAATAACACACCTGAAAAAATTCACTCAAATTAACAGGACATTATTTGATAATAAAAGATAAAATGATAAATAAACTATACATATGTCAAATAAGCGAAAAATTTGCAGTTTTGGGATAAAAAAATGAATATCTAAAATAATTATTTCAGTAAGTAACAACAAAAGCCCCTGCGGGATTCGAACTGGGGATATACAGATTACAAGACCGACACATTATCCACTCGGCTATGGAGTAATTAAGTTACATGTTACAGTCGATAAAATCCTTTTAATAAAACGAAATGTCGTTTCGATCAGCGGTCAGCCATTTTGTGATGATGTGTTATTCCACCTTAATAATACATATGTTGCTGTTAACATTTAAAAGTTTTGTAAAGAAAGCTATTTAGAGAAAACACATAATAAATATACACCGATACCTACATACCCAATGGCATTCACAGAGATTTGAAGGTTTAGGTCACCAATATTGCATGTACCAGTAAATGCAGAAACATAAAGTATCAATTAGAGGCAGTTTTATCATTAGGGAAGAGCTTCACCAGTGATAGCCATTGCTACTTAGTCAAAACTAATTCACTTTTTAGCCCAATGAAAACTCTTTGTAAAACCTTAATAATAAATTGTTCGTGCCCAAGCTGAAGGTTTTATCTCAAACTTTGCTAATAAAGAACTGCTATGCACGTGAAGTGCTGTTTTCAATGGTAATAAGTCTGAAGTTGTTTATATACTAGCTGGTAAATTTCTGCAATTAACTAATGAATGCAGGAAAACTAACTGCTCACATATAGAAACTTACCTAGGCATCATGATAAATCAAACTTAAAAAAGTGTATAGCCGTAACAAAACCGTGTTCACAATGGAAAATTCCATTATATCATTTAAAAAATACGTTAGAGCAATGATTTATTTTTATACCCCATGCAACAAAGTGGCAAGGGATATGATGTATTTGACTCGTCCATCCGTCAGTCAGTCTGTCTGTAAGTCTTGTGTTTTTGCAAGTACAACTCCCAGCTAGCTGAGACTTAAACAGCTGCATGGAATTTCATATTTAGGACACAATGCGGTATGTTTAACTTTTTGATATTTCTCACATTTCTTTAATTGATCAGCATAGATGATTTCATCATACGAATCCTACATTGATCAGCATAGATGATTTCATCGTATGAATCCTACATTGATCAGCATAGATGATTTCATCGTATGAATCCTAGTTGTGTTTCATTGCCAATACTTTATTTCTTTAACTATTGACAATTATCAGTGAACCATAAGGTGTCTTGTGTACAACATGACACTGTCTTGATGTATGATTTATTCAACAAACAGGTAGATATATGACCCTAGATACACCCTGAATGTGTATCATAAAATTAAATGATGTCTTGGACTAATTATCAATTAGTTCCATTATTGTAATTACTAACTTCTATTTGGAGATCATAAATATTTAGATGGTCAGATAGAAACTTTTGCTTATCAGAGAAAACAAGGAGATGGAAGAATACCGCTGGGAGATCATATTGTACGAGTCTCGACTTAACTTGCTGCTCTTTTTATGACTGGACAGATGATTTAAAAATTTATTTATTGATTATTATTATTATAACTATTTATTGATTTCCGATTCCTTACATAAACAAAAAAAATTCTAAAAATAAAGCATAATGTAACCATGTATAATCATGAAGAACTTAAATTTGTTGGCATGATATTGAACAAGAAGTGTAAACTGCACAACTCAGTTTATACTTTGATAGATTATGTAGCTTGAGATGTTATTTGATTCCTATAATATTAGATTACAATATTGCAGGATTAATAACTCCCCTTGACTCCTAATTATTTTTATCGATCATTAACAAATATTTAAACCTGTGTTTGACTGTACGTAGCTTCTATAATGAACTTTTGTTAGTTGAGTAGTCTTCAATATTGTTTGTCTCATACATGTGGTTGCTCATAAAACAAACACAGAATTTTAAATGAAAATACGATATCAATATTAAACGCAGATATGAGCAAAATCTATTCTTAAAAAAAAAGAATGAACAAGGTCATTTAGTGAAACCTTTAATTCACAATAAGCATACCTCGGAGCATTATTTTGGCAGAGATTTTCACTTAGTAAGATATTTGCTGTTAGCATATGTGTGAGTAAATTTATCAATGTACATGCTGCCTTTTCAAAGAATTAGAAACATTGATCGTGAAATGCCAAGTCATGGCTCAAATTGTAGGAGAGAAGTGTTGATTTATTATTACCGGTTTATGAATGGAAAGAAGGATGTTTCACCACACACTTTATTCATGAATAGTCTTGTATATTTTAGATACCATGTCTCTGAAATGAAATATATTTTGAAGCTTTTTATTTTTTATGGATCTTGATAAATTTCATAAAAAGCAAAATAGAAAAAAATATTAGTTTATTATTTTTTTAATTTATGTAAAAACACTTATTATAAAAAGCTTTAATAAATTAATTACAAGTGTAGTGTAATTATAAAATGTATATCATTGAAACATTTCAAGTAGAGTTAGGGAAATAAACGTTATAAATAAATCTTTTTGGCATTATCTGTGTGATAAGGATTTGTATAATCCATTCTCCTTGGGACCTTTTTCATCCTTTAAAAATTTTTCATTTACAGCTTTACCTTAAATAAAAGTAAAACTTGTTTATTATACAAACACTGATACATGTGCTGCAAAAAAATAAAAGTACAAAGATTTGTGAGGTCCCCTGTGAAATTCTAACAATTTATTGTAAAATTTTATGGCTTAATTAATCAACCTCTGATAAAATGAATTTACAGATATAACGAACAGATTGTGAGGCCCATATTATAAAGCTGAATATCGAAAAATGATATTTACATTCATAACACCATATATGTATTATTTCTTTTTAATCCCAGAAGCTACCAATATTTCAATGACTTCATTTTCAATATAATATATTTTTCTAAACATCTAATCCCTTAATTTGCAACATTTAGAACATTTCAGTTTTCATTTTCATTCCATTTACTACATACCGTACTTCCACTAGCGTTATACCCAGCATACATGGGAAGGAAAACATGTATGAAGGCAATTTACAATATATACTTACTGTTTCAAATTTCTTTTAACTAAAAGAAATCCAATAATCCACAGGTCCCTTGCTATAATCATGCAGGTTTTACTGTAATAATGTTTGTTTGAACTTTTTTTTAGCAATCTTGTTACTGCAATAAGGGATTAATCATTATACATCCCCCGCAACCGAAGTTTGGGGGTATATAGGAATCACCTCGTTTTTATACAGTGGCACATGATACTAGTAACCATTTCCCCTGTTAATTAATTATCTTAGCACCCAGGTAAATCAGTAGGATGATTAATGAGATTTGATTAGAATCTGTATAAGTATAGTTAAATCCTTGGAGTTTGATCATTTGTCTGTACATGGGACATTGAGAATTGATGAAGGAAAGCGATAACCAGGGAAATGGCTGGTTCTGCAAACTCTTAGATGATCATGACTTTATCTTACTTCAGACGATCATTTTGTGGGTACTTATCTTTTTAACAAACAATTTCAGGCAGATTGATAGTGAATAAGAGTCAATCTAGCTGGTGTATTAAACAGTTATAGACCCAGCATATATATACACTTTTCATGCATGCCTCTAATTTTGTAAAGGTGCAAATCATTCTCTTATTAGACTTTGAAATTGATAAACGAAAAGGTGCATCGCATACTTTCATGAGTGCATTTTATAATTAATCTCATTTGTTTTATAAACTTATGGGTGTTCCTTGATTTCTGTTATCAGTGTTGTTGAGATGCTGAGCAACGTGGTACATTGAACTGCTGACTGAGTTCAACAAATCTCAGACCATTCCTTGCTCGACATAGCCAGGAAGTGGGTTATCTCTAGATCTCTCGGTTCCAGGTCTGCAGACTGTTATAAGGAAGGGTGGGGTTCCTGTCACAGGTTCTGCTGATTTCTTGTAATCATCATCTCTTTCCAAAATTTTGAATTCCAAGTGCAATGTGATTAAGAAACATGAAGAAATTGGACAATTTTTTGATTATATAGTCCTGTATAGGAAATAAGGTTAATTTGATGCTCTTTGATTAATAGAGCTTTATTATGAGACAGTTGCTGCAGAATTAAAAGAGAATGCAGAAAGTGGGTTTTCTCTTTTTTGACACAAACTAAATCATTCACATCTAGATTTATCTCTTTATATTGAGTGCCATTATACAGGACTCTGAATTGACAAATATAGAAAAAAATCACATCTGATTAATTTTGTCATTAGCAATCTTAATGTCTCTTACATCATAGGTAGTCATTTTGCTGTACAATAAAAGTTGGTTCACCAACAGTGTGGAAATTAAAAGTTGTTTGCTGATCCTGCCCAAGGGGGACGTTAACCTTTGTTTATACAGATGGGGCCTGATATTGAAATAATGATGTAGGGAATCATTGAAAATCTTGGAAATAAAGAATTTTATCCCAGAATTCAAAACATAAAACAAGAAATGTTTCCCTGCCGCTGTTGGCAATTTGGAGCACATGGTTGAATCTGGGATGATGCAGTGGTTTATTTAACTTCCTGCCATTTTCCTGTTGTCAAAACAAAACCAAAGTCCAAGAAAAACTGGTCAAATTTACATATGTAGTGCCAAGACTTGAAGGAATTCTAATATGCATGGTAGATAGATATCACACCTTTGGGTAATCAGGTGAAGGTGATTTGGTGTGTAATGAGGATGGCTTGTTGGACGACTTGATGGTCCTTTGGGTCCAACTGTGGCTTGTAATTGTGTTATCAAGAAATGAGTATTGACCACTTTAATGTCCAACTGTGGATGAGTGTATGCAAGTGCTGACAGTACATTTGTACAACTGCATGAAAGAAAAGAAATAAATGAATGGCTCCCATGGACTGAGTACATTTTGTTTTTCTTCAAACAGAGAAGATGTCAAAACACTAGCAAGCATAATATCTTTGAATCCAGCAAATACAATAAAGAAGCTGTTTCTGTTATGTATATAAGTATGGTAAACATTCGCTGAATGTTAATATCTCACAATGAATAATTTCTATTACTGTCATTGCTTTAGAAGGAAATTTCAAGAATGTTCATTGAGGAAAGAGAGAGACAATGATCTCTTTTTTATTTGCTTGATACATGTATTCCAGAAAAATAACTATTAAATTGAGGCTAAAATATTCTTCTTTTGATATTGAATGAAATCATGTTCCAGAAACCATATGAAGGGAGGGGTCATTTAAATGCTGAATGGTTGTTAATGTGTTTATATAACAATTTTTCTTTTATTTTCAGAACCAGATGTCCTCCAAAAGTCTGGTAAGCTTTACACTGCGTAGGGGTAAGTGATTAATGTCATTCTAAATATTAAGGCAGCTGGAAGGTCAACAAACTACCCAGCAGATCAGCTGTGTTCAACTTTTAAATATACTATTTTTTGGCCATAATCTAATATTAGAAAAGAAAAAAAATCCAAATACTTTAGCTTCAGAATTGGAACATTTTCCCATATATTTATACATATAAAACTCTTTGTCTAAGGGAGACAAATATATAGCCAAAAAATGGCAGTTAACATCCAGCTTTCTTAATTAAAAGTTGTAAGTGTATGACATCTAAGGCAGAGTTGGTGGAATCTTGCAGAGAAATTCTCCATCTGTTATTTCACTGCAGGACAATATTCTCTGTGACATTGTAGTCAATATCTATCATATTCTGAAGAAGTTTGTAAAAATGAGGATGACACAGCACCTTTGATGAACTCAAAATACTTAAAATTGAAAAATATAAGACATTAGTTAAACCGTGGCATCATTAAGTAAATCAGCCAACCATGTTCATTTGAGGGTCTACCTTAATAACAGCCTGGAAAGGTCATCTTATGGTTTTAGAGTGTGCAAGAAGGTGACAATTCAAGCCATCTCTCTAAAAGCTTGAAATTAAATTTGTTGATCCCTGGGTAGTTAGTGATGGGTCTGTCCGGTAGCGCTTCTTTCAAATGATGTTGTTAAGGTGTGTACAGCTGTTCTGTAGATGATTAATTGTAATTCTGTACAAACCCCGACAATTATACTTAAGGTCACTGTAATTTTTGTCTCTCTGGTTCATTATTTTATTTATACTTTAATGTGAATTCCAGTATGTAAAATTAAACAACATATAATTAAGGTATCTTTAACACTTTAGTTGGTAAAATTACATGCATACCATATTGTTAAAAATTGATAGCACTTTTCTTTCAAAATCATCACAGTTATACTGTCAAACATAAGAAGTGGACAATTTAAATTTTCATAAAAGTCCATCAGTTTGAATTCCTTTGAATCAAAGAGGCCATTATCAGGATAAATTCCTCCTCTCTGAATGAATCAAATAGCACTTGATGATGATATACACACTGTTTGAATTCATCCATTATTCCTTATAAGCATATAAGCTGTGTTTAAAACACTTGTGGATTCAGAGATTGGTACAGACTTCTCACCACTTGTAACAAATTGATGGGGGTCTGAGGCACTACAAGGCCGGTAAATCCACCCTTTCTCAGCAGGAAGGTTGGACGTAGAAATACAGGATTAAGACAACTGCTATTAGACTGCTACCGACTTCCCCTACTCCCAAAGCCCTGAGGGGTAAGGGAATTTGTTCAAGTATGATAATAATAACCAAGCTTAATGAACACCACCCATTTTGGTTCTTCTTCATATAGAATGTTTTGAAGGATATCAAAATTATTGTAAGATGATGTCTTGATTTCTACTATAAACTTGATATAAAGCTGCCTTCTTATCAAGTTGAGCTTAATTAATATGATTAATTCATTCATTCAAATGAATTTTCTAGTCTTATTTTTATAAGGTGAATTTTAAACAGTACTCCATTAATTTTCAGCTAGTTTTTTTCACATAAGAAAAGGTGGGTGGTGGGTGGGGGTCCATTTTAACATTTTTAACAAATTGCATAATATGAGGCTTGGTATCTAAGTAATGGGTAGAAGATTTTTGTTATTTTTGGGTTGGGTAGAAGATTTTTTGGGGTTAATCAGCAATGACCAAAGCCTCTATGATAGAAATGATGATATGATACAAACTTGCAATAAAATGAGACCTCATCTTGTGTATAATATCTCCTGGATGGGCAATGTAAAACAGAGAGAGTGTCAGAGATCACCGATTATGGAAGCTGGAACATTCAATAAAACCTCTTGAACAGCCTAATTTCATTCTTACCGAAGGCAACAGGACAATTACTACCGTGATAACATTATTAAACAGAAGTAATGCCTCAGCAGCAGAACTCCAACGAGTCTGAGAGTTTTATGCTACGTACTGTATGGATCGGAGCAGGTTTAATATTCCCAGACTAACACTTAGTACATTGGAGATTTGAGACAATTTCTTGGAGGCCTTGTACAAACTTCACAAAATTAATTACTTTTTGTTTGTTATTTGTCCTTAATTCCTCGTCTTCTGCTGGTCGTTGTTTATTGTAGGAATCGGCAAGTTTTATTGATTTTGAAAATTAAGATACTTGTAGAAAAAATAATTTAGAAATTAAACTTGTATGTCGATTACATTAACTTAATAATGAATTTTGGAAAAAAGTTTCTTTTCCTTAGGGGAGTTTTCTGATAAAGGGACTTAAATGGAATGGAATTAAAATTAAAATTTGAAACGCAGACATTGAATTCGGAAAGTCAACAAAACATTATTTAAAGTTGGTTTTTTTTGTAGCATTATACAGCTATTAAGAAAACTATCATGATGTATAATAACAAGTTTGAAAAGGATCAGTTTTCAGAATTTGCTTCTGTATATACATGCTAAGGACCTTTGGAGATGGACAAATTTTGCAAAGTATTACCATACAAATTCAATTCATTCTCTTCTTTCTATGAAAAGCTTGAGATAATTTTAGAAAATTCCAACAAATTTCATGGTGATTTGAACCATCAATCTGTATTGAATTTGATTTTGTTATTTGGGATGGGTCAGACTCTACAGTTTTAATGCATACATCAGACGAATTGTCTAGATAATAATTTTGTTTTGTTAGGGTTTGTAGTTTTCTGTATTTTATGAATGACTGGTTATGGTATGGAATTTGTGATGGAAATTTTAATACATAATATAAGCAGATTACCATTG
Source organism: Magallana gigas (assembly GCF_963853765.1). NCBI lineage: Eukaryota > Metazoa > Mollusca > Bivalvia > Ostreida > Ostreidae > Magallana > Magallana gigas. Next base: position 53,391,607 of record NC_088855.1, on the reverse strand, counting down.
CAGTTTGTTTTATACAAATCAATTATGTAAGATTATGATTCATTAATGATCATTTGATATGCGAGGTAGGTGGGGGGGGGGGGGATATCATTTTAAAAATAAAAAGAATATGAAAATTGATTGAGGAAAAAGTTATGATACTTATTTATTAATGAAGTGGTTATATCTGTTCAAGAGTGGTGACATATTGTTGCATTCATCATTTAAGCTTGACATTGTATGTCATATGTCACACAAGAGGGTTGAGCAGAAGTAAATACAAAATTCAAATAAACATGAAAATATTTTTAAAATTTTTGAATAAATTCAGCCCTTTTACAGAGCGATTTATTCTTATTAATGCATCTTGAGCTGAACTCATTTCATGTATTATCTTAAACTGCAATGCTTTAATTTTCCTAATTTTATCGAATAAATGTAATCAATTGTGTCATTTTGATTCATTCTTCATTTACAAGATTGGAACACACATACCTGGGCATTTATTTGTCATTGAAATCTCTTTCAGGTGAAAAATAAACACAATATGGTTGCATTTATAATTGGAGAAATTTTATTGAAAATACAAATTTTTTATCAATATGGACAGTTGAATTCGTTATCTGTCAAGTTCAGGATATCTCGTATTAATTATGTCCCCTTTCAATTTCATTCAAAATAAAAGTTTTACTCAGATATGTCCTCTTTGTTAAAAATGAACAGTGGTACATAACTCAGAACTTATATTAAAGAATATATGTTTAAGTCCTACTATTCATGGATTTGAATTTGACTTTCAATTAAGAATGTCAATCAATCTTACAAAATATTGGCAAATGTTGGCGAGAAAAAGTAGATGCAGGGACTCAAATTGACCGGGTATGTTTTGGAGTCGTAGTTTGTCAATAGTTTGGGATTCAGAAAACTGTTGCAGGGTCTGAACTAAAGGAAAAAACCAATTAATGAATGAAAGAATTGAACAGTCTTCCCAACTTGATTCCTCTTTTATTCAGGGTTGCTATTATTGACCAGTCATAAGATCAGATAGGATTAGCCCAAATCAGAAAAAAGGCATCAGAGAAAATATGTAGACTTGATTAAGTGGGAAGGTCCAGGATTGGGGAGATAACTCTGAGTTTGTCAGATTCTGGGCTCTGGAGTAAAATGGATGATAAGTATGGAGGAAAGCAGACCATCTTATTACAAAATGTCATTAAGGGGCACACATTTCTTAAAGCAAGTAGCAGGATCCTGATAAAAGCCCAAAGAACTGTCGTCTGTCATATTCGGGTTATTATTAATTTCACTCTTAACAAAGGGGGGTCTGTCAGTGCCTATTGAGCTTTTAATTAGAATATGGCCACTATGTCTAATATAGCAGAGAAAGAGACATACAAACTTCCAATTCAATAACTGTATTTAATGGTACATGTATTCAAAAACAGAAAGGGGGAGCAAAATTTACATTTAGAAAATATATTTTTAGGAAATAATGTTGAGGGGGAAAAACATCCTATTTTTAAAGATTCGTAGTTACTCTAGATGTTAGAAAGAAATAAAATATAATAACAATATCCTTACCTTCAAAAGAGGAGACTTGACATGGTGATTAGATTATTTATCCAGTAACATCTGCGGTTAAATGAGCCAGATACTAACAAGGATATATGTTGTACCTCCGGAGTACACTGGTAATTATTTTTTAATAAGGTGCTACCACACTGTGCTGCTACCATTCCTAGGCACCCTGTCACATAATGAATCCACAGTATCTAGTGCTAATCAACACACCACCGCAATTTTATATACAGGCTCCTCCACTGCAAATACACAAATATGATTCCTTATAATTCCTCATGTCCACTGTTTTCTGAGCTTGCAGTGGAATGTTTTAAGGTTTAATGGTAAAGCTGTGTCCTGCCTGAGGATTTAACAGAGCACAAAGAAGGCTCCAATAGTCCCAGCTCAGAGCCTTATACTCAACAAGTTACAACAGATTTCAAATTGTTCTCCCCAATATTAAAGATGTATCTGAATCAACAAGGGCTGTTTAGGTCTCCACTGAGGATGCTACTGGTGGATGCTACTGTTTATATAAAGACACTCTGTACTCTGTTAGGAGTAACTCAGTACTGATGAACTCAACTGTATCCTCAATCAGTGTAGCATATTAAATCTGATATATCTAGTCATGATATATTTACATATTTTACATGCTCTTGACTTTTAACAAGCTTGGTTTATGTTTTTTTGCAAGGTAAAACATTCATCAGAGGTATATCAGTACATGGTGAGGCTAACTTTCTTATTTTTTTTACATTTTCTATCAAAAGGCCATCACCAAAATTTCCTGTTTAGACAGCTGCGGGGATTCTCTGTTTATCAAAGGTTTAATTATCCTTTTTCAAACTTAATAACCCCTAAGATGAACACCATTAGTTTAGGTTATATTGATCTCTGCATGGAAAATATAATTCCATCTTTAATATCATGAATTGATTAAGCTGGATTCAGTAGTCTTATCTACAGTAGATCAAAGGTCAAGGTTAGAGGTCAAAGTAATTATCAAGGTCATAGCGCTAATTGATAGAGTGAATATAGGAAAGTCGAGATTAATGCCTGTTCCAGAAATACCAAAAAGCATACCGGTATTTTTTAAATTTTTTATATTGGCAGATGAAGAAATAATTATCTGGTCATTAAGCAGGAAAGATATACATAATATATTGATCGTGCGCCAAGTTCATTGTTGTGTAGACACTGAGTGTTGTATTTTGGAAGGTCATGTTGAACTGTTAGTAAGCTCAATTAAAGCAAAAGAATTCAGGCTTTTGACATACTGTGCATTGTTTTTGCAGCTGACCAGCTTCCCTGAGTAATTGGGCTTTGTGTTCTATGGGAAAGCATCTGAAGATTCTATAAACATGATGTGTTTTGTTTTGTGAAGGCTTCTGAGATTTCATTTAAAGTGTTTCAAGTTTCTATGAAATTATCAACATCTAAAAATAAAAAAGTATTGACATGATTCAATTCAATGTAACAGAAATCTCTAAAAGATTGACTTTGTATAGTGTTAGCAGTAAATAGGAGGTGAAATTATTTAGGGAACATGCACAGCATACCAGGAGTTGAAGTTTGATCTGAATGAAGTTAATTTTATGGAATGGATGTCAAGATCCCTGTTTTCCAATTTAAATAAATGTGGATTTTTTTGTGAGCCTAGTTTTACAATATGATATTAAGTGACGTTTAACACACAAATTGTCCGTGCAGGTTTGAATGTTTTTAGGCAATTAAGATGGGTGTTAAATTTTATACCATATCTTAGGCCAAGATTGATGAGTATAGGCAGTGTTTCTGGTTCCCCAACCAAGCCTAAATTACAAGCCACATGTTTTTATCTTTATATTTTTTCCTGGCTTTTATCATTTGAGTATCACTTTTACAAATCCGGATCACATAAGGAATCACAGATGTGGTCTGCAATATAAAATATGTCCTTGAGAGATTTAATGAGGGACAGCCTGACAAGCCAAGTAATCTTGTAAATTATTAAACATTGAGATGATTTCCCCAGCTGATCATCACTTAATAATACATACAGTCTTAAAGTTGGAATAGGTAACACATTACAGTGTTACAAACATATAACGAAGTGCCAGGGACAGACAATTTGTCTTGGTTACAAGCGTAATATCATTCAACTTTACAACATGTAATAAAGTCACAGGGAATGAAAATCATTTCCCTGTAAGCACCAATTCATTATAAGCGTGTTTGCTATAGTGATGTTTTACTGTATATATTCATTTAACCAGTAGGAAATTAAAATTTCAAGATGTGCACTGTTCAAATGAGAGGGAAAATGAGAGGGAGAAAGAAGCAAAGATTCTAAGGTTAATATATACATGTTAAAATTACTACTGATAAATTCTATAAAACAGATGGAGTATAGCTCGGTGACCATGTGTTGTAAAGTGACGGGAGGCTGACAGATATTATTGATGAATCACAGGGAAGATACCATTGGCAAGATGAAAACGTGTCAAGATAATAATGTCTGACATTGAAAATTCTCTTCAAATAAAACTTTGTTACCATGAACTGTCAACACTATGATGCAGTTTTGCAGTTCAGGTGGAATATGGTTGGACAGACAGATGCAAGTCCACCGACACCACATCACAGAAAGTGATTAATTGACAGCAAAGTTATGAAACAGACATTTCAATGTATCTGAAAATGAGAATGTCCACATTAACTCCTCACAGTTCGTACATTGTGTTCTGTCTTCAATCACGACCTGCTGTATCTTTTACCCATACGTGGGTGTGTACAACCAATCAATGAAATCTAACATTCAGCATTTTTGGAAACAGTTGTCTGTCCTACACAATATCATCATCATAACTGTTATATTGTCACTTTGAACTAAAATGGTAAAATGTAGCAGTTATCAACCATTAGTACAATGGTGTCCTGGGTAATAAAGTTTTTGAGTCTGCAGGGGTCTGTAGAAATTTGCCGCCCGTCTGGGTTTGAATGGTTATTACAGGGGTATAACTCTTTAGTACTCAACATGTACTACAGGGGAAATATTTTTATAGCACAGTTAATACGAATATTAAGCAATGAACAAGTTTTTAGTTTCATTGAATTCCAGGCTTATCATCAGTGCATGAAGTCAATTTTATACCCCCTATAGTCTTAAAATGTATTATAGATTTATAAGGTATGACGTAAATTACAATAGCAGAGAATTGAAACTATAAGTCCCCAGGCAATAATCAACAGTCCTTGGTGATTTAACATAAGACTTTATGGGATTTACTGTATAGTGAATGAAAATTGGTAGGACTAGATATTTTAAAAGACAAAAGTATTATTATGTAAAATCAAAATGTGTTCATAAAACACAAATTTAAGCTTTAAAAATAATTATTCATCATTTTATATGTTGTTGTGTTACCTCAATTCACACATCTGGATCTTACTAATGCATATTTACACCCCTTAGATAGGAAGATATTGCTAAATAGATTTTGGGAGAAAAGGGTCAGAACATGAAGGCAAATTATCTGGTTATATGATATTTTCCACGGTTAACAGAAGTGGCTTGCGGCTTGATTTCATCCCTGGCTCTTTTATCAGGTATGGTATCCAAGTTTTACACTTAATTTTCCTGAATGTAAAAAAAAATTAGCATGTAACAGTGGTCATGTGTCCCTTGTATGACCATAGAAAAAGAACAGAAGTATGCTGTATAAATACTGTCCAATACATTTCATCAGCCAAAATAAAAAAAATCCCCTAAACTTAATGTTTAAATTTGTTTAAAGGTACATGAATTTCCATCTGAAAAAGATGGATCTAGCGATCAAGTCCCAAAGAGTTTAGTAGAAAAGTACTAGGAGATTTGTTTGTACCCCCCCCCCCCCCCCCCCACCTGCTATCCCTAGCTGACATCCCAAGCACACGAACCCCAGTCAGATAGTGTCACAAATAGTATTGCAATAGTTTAGTGCCTTTCCGTGAATCCTTTACAAGCACTGTGTTAATTAGACATTAAGTGACTTTTAAGCCGAATGGAGCTTTTGTTGCTTTATCTTGTACTATATTAATGAGAATAATGGTTTCCTATTGTTTTAAAGTTCTTAATTGCTTTGAGACATTTTGTATGTTATTGTTCATTTTGTAACCCGAGTACAGACATTAAGATTACTATAGCAGGAGACCTTCTAAATGAGGAAGTGATTGCAAAGACCGTAAACAAAAATTTCACCTTATCTCACCTTATCGACTGCCATCTAATTGTTTCTATTTCTACAGCAGATCAGTTTATGTGATGCACAAAAAGGCATTGTAAACAATTTAAGAAACAATAAATGTATTTAATAGTTAATTGTCAGAGACCAAGACAGATTGTTTGCATTATGTCAATTACTGTTACCTGTGATTAAGTATTCAAAGAACTTAATTCAAAACTATAATGCCCAAATTGGTGATAGAATGGGTCACAGTCTTAGCTTTTGAAAAATTTACACTTTCTCCAAGAGCATGCTGATAACGTTTACAGTGCTATTAAATCAGGAAGCGGGTTTATTGCTGTTTCTCAGAACAATACAGACTCTTGCTGCATTTACAGAATTATTGTCGGCTGAACCCACAACAGTACCACCATTACCTTTGTTAAGAGCTTGATGCAAGGAACAGCGGTAGTTATAATGATACTTTGCATATGGACTTGACATATTTCACCACTTTGTTTTTAATGTTGTTTCTTCCCAAGAATGAAACCATTTCACAATGCTTTGTAACAGTTGCTCAGAGCCATGTATACAAAGTTTGAGTAAATCAGACCAAAACATAGAGGATTCTAGAGAGCAACATCACAGCTGAAGACATTTTCTGCTTCCATTCATCTAAGGGTTCATGTCTTTTTGACATATCAATTGATTTCTCTATGATGTATAAAAGCTACACATGTGGAACCTAATAGCATTAACCTTCGTACAGATGCATGGACGGTAATGAGTACTCTTTGTCCCATCTTAAACCTTCTTTGGAGCCATCTGTCCCAATAAAAGCTAAAAAATATAGCAAGTTGGCAAGAAGTGAAGCGTGGTTCCATTACATTGAAGGTTAGTACATTCATTTCCTATAAAGATCTGGGGTTTTATGTGTCTTCCACGGAAGTCCTCAATAACTCCAACTATTGGATGGAGACCCTTTAACAAGTTGTTGCAGATCTCTACAATAAGGACTGAACCCTCCGGAGGGGGACAGTGGCACATTTACATAACAGTTTTATTTGTTACCTCAGATAATGACGTCTGCTGAAGGAAGCTACAAGAGAATTAATGGTCTGATCAATTTAACTAGTGAACTGACAACATGTCACATCAATGCTCACAATGGCAATTAATTCATAATATAAGCTTTGGTTTTGGTACATGTATGAATTAACAATCGAATGAACATGTATGCATAACAGACTATTTTTATTCAGTTTATAACTGTTAAAAAAAAGAAGAGTGTGATGTCAAGATCATCAGCCTTATACATTTTGTTTAATAAATCGATGAATGCATTTGTTGGACTGGGTGCTTTAATTGATAAGTTTGTTTCTCTACAAAATAACACAACTTTAGTGTCCTTAAAAATGTTGGCACTATTATCGGTTGAATGGTCATATCCATTGATAAAGGATTTTGAAAATCCTTCACCACCAATTGGTGACACCTTGAAGTACTCTTAAAAGGACAGGAAACAACAAATTATCATCTCTGTTCCATATTTCTCAAGTGTTCTATTAAAGATGTGGTTAATGTATTATATTACGTAGATACAGTAATATCTTTTCTGTTCTTTTTGCCCTCTGAACTGGAAAAAACGTGTCACTAAAAGTGTGACTAAAAAATACATCTACTATTATCCAAAGTAAAAAACCCTGAGATATAAAAAAAAATTTAAAAAGAGTGTTATCAATAAAAGATGTCACCTGATGAAGCCCACAAAAAATTGTTATTGTAATCTGAAGAAGTACAACAATATGAAATGCCCTAGGTGTAATGAATGGTAGAGCAATAACCTCACAAGGCAGAACAGGTCACTAGTGATTTAAATTTTACATGTAAAGTTTATCATATGTCACTGAATTTGAAAAAAATCTTATGTAAACTCGAGCTCATTGATTTGAGGTAAAGCAATAAGCTTGAAATCCCAAAAAAATCAAGAATTGTCATATGCTGAAGAGTGACAACCCTAAAAAAAACTGTCAAAATTATCAAGGTCAGTTGTAGTAGAGCTTTAACATTAAAAATACCAAGGTCATCTGAAGTAAGGCATAAACAGTGAAAATATCAAGGTCATCTGAAGTAAGGCATAAACAGTGAAAATATCAAGGTCATCTGAAGTAAGGCATAAACAGTGAAAATATCAAGGTCATCTGAAGTAAGGCATAAACAGTGAAAATATCAAGGTCATCTGAAGTAAAGCTTTAACAGTGAAAATATCAAGGTCATCTGAAGTAAGGCATAAACAGTGAAAATATCAAGGTCGTCAGAAGTAAGGCATAAACAGTGAAAATATCAAGGTCATCTGAAGTAAAGCTTTAACAGTGAAAATATCAAGGTCGTCTGAAGTAAAGCTTTAACAGTGAAAATATCAAGGTCATCTGAAGTAAAGCTTTAACAGTGAAAATATCAAGGTCGTCTGAAGTAAAGCTTTAACAGTGAAAATATCAAGGTCGTCTGAAGTAAGGCATAAACAGTGAAAATATCAAGGTCATCTGAAGTAAAGCTTAAACAGAGAAAATATTAAAGTCGTAAGAAGGAAAGCTTCAGCAGTAAAAATTTCGAGGTCATCTGAAGTAAAGCTTAAACAGTGAAAATATCAAGGTCATCCGAGGTAGATTTCTGTATAATGATTCAGATCATCTGAAGTAAAATAGTAATGAGTATTTACCTTAAAAAGAATTCAACAACTGACCATCCAACAGAAAATCTGCCAAAGTATTGGCAATTTCCAGGCCATTTGACAGGCACCTAAAAAACTCATCCCTGTTAGCCCTCCAAACCCTCAGTGGCTGGTCAGTTTTGAAAATCTGACAGAGCCGTATGAAGATTTATTAGTGACCGACTTAGCTCCTCATCATATGATTCTTGTTATGATGTCTCCATCAGCTGTATATTAATGTGACTGATGTAAATTTGAATTCATTCATACTTTTATCATAAATCACTTATACCAAGGAAATTGAATGTTGTTTAACATCCACTTAAGAATTTTTAACTTTTGTCAGAAAAATACTGCTGTTGTCAAAAGTAAATGATGCAACTCTGTGTGTTGATACCTTCCTTACCAAGAGTTCTTCTGTTTGAATGGTCTCTCAATAAATACCTGCTACTATTGCCAATCGGAATCTAAGCTTTGTCCCCATCAGAGGTTTATAAAAGCACACTAAGCGTGCACTTTTACCACCAAGTTCTATTTTTACTACTGAATCTTGTTAACTCACAAAACACAGTAGTTGTGTTTTTATAATCTCAATCAATGGAACAATTTCCTTGGCCAAAGGACGTACGCCATGTGTGATTTAATGCTGTAATATCTCCTTGAACTTAGAGGAAGTTGAAAAGTTGTTCACAAGGTGTGTTTGTTCAAAAAGCATTATAAGGTCTTCTGTTAATAAGATTTACACAAATCTGTGTTTTGTGTGAGTCTGGGTAAATGTTTTTGATTGTATTAACGAGACCCAGTCAGAAGAAAGAGAAGACTCCGGGCTGGCCAGTGTTCTCCTGACAGGGGATAAATCTGGCCTTGTTCTTCCCGACACAACATCCATCAAGGGATTGGATTTTGCGATCACTGGGAGTCGGTGGTGTAAGAGCTCCTTGCCGTCCACGACTAAAGACAGACACTAGATCTACTTCTTTGTTTTATGGAGCACCTATCACCCAGGAATTGTCTAGGTCATTGACTCAGCAAACAAAAAAAGACAGATGACCAGGAATTGAACTCATCTTTTTCATTTCTTAAAATGCAGCAGCAGGTTGCATTATATTATTAAAAGTCGATACAGTTTATACTTCAGGAGGGGGAGGGGGTGTACGTAACAGACAAAATCCATTGATTTAAAAAGTAAATGTACGTGCCAAATTCAATCTTTTTCACAATTTAAGTTCCACTAGAGTATAATTGTTAAATGTCTTTATAGTTTTAATTAGGCTGTATTAAAGAACTATTATGTGCTTTTCATGGTGAAGTCATTTTTCATTAACAATATGCCCTATAACAGTTAGTGTAAGGAAGTAGATAAATTGAACATCTTGGCATTGAAAGTCTTCTGTTGTCAAATAATTCCTGGCAATTTCCTGTTTATGTAAATTTATCCTGTCCAGGTTTTGCTGTAGTAGGTAAACATAACTTAACGGTAATGAAAATCATCTGAAGAAACGCCAATCCAACAATACTACAGTCTTTGATTATGATGATTAGTGTGCGTGTACTCTCTTTATGGTGAAATATAAATTGAAATTAACTGAGAATTTTCAGTTTTTAACTGTGAAATATCACCCAGATGCTAGTTATCAGAATTTTTATGTTGCAGCAGATGAGCATGCACTCTTGAGACCCCTGGAGCTAATCCCTCTGCATTTTAAGGATGAAGTTAATTATTAAAACTTCTTGAAGAATCATAGCAATTTGAATTAAATTAAGTTTTGAATTACTCTGTACTTTTTCTTCATAATTTTTCTAATTTACAGCTCAGATTTTGTCACTGAATAACTGTGAAAATATTTGATTTTAACTGATTTTTATAAATAGATAAAATATAAATATTATTTGCTTCATTTAGTCTAGTATGAATGAATAGTTGTAATATAAAGATTTTTTGTGTCATTTCTGTGAATTATTTGAATTATTACCCTGTGCAAAATGATTTGTCAAACTGATGTTTGAAAAAATGATGACCACAGTTGGATCAAAATTTTACCCACCTATATACATGTACTCCTATGGCTGAAATCAGTTGAAAGCAAACAAAGTTCACCATGATCTAATAGAGATATACCAAAACAAAATTCAAACTGTAACATAATATATACAGCTTCAAAAAAAACTGTAGTTTCTATGAATCACTATAAAATACAACAGTTCTTGTTAAACATTTGAACATGATGAGGATAGTTTCCCTATGATTTTTGCTGATCAAAACACTCCAGAGTTTAGGTTTTTGTAGTGATAATTTTTAGAAAATCTTATATGATGCCTTGAGGTGGTAGTTTTTATGATTACTGCACAGTGATAAGTTATGATATATTTTTGAGTATTGTATACTGATAGAGGTGATGATACATTTAACAATTTAAAAGATTTTGATATTTTAGATTATAGTTTTTATTCCTGTTGTGGCATATTATAATTTTTTTAATGGCAGTTGTATTCCAAGCATTTTTCAATTTCTGTAATGATGTTTTACTTAACAAGTTTTTGCAATCCCTGTAATCATTGGCAAATATAGCTGAAATCTTACAGTGCCGATCCAGATTCACAGAATATTTGTTTGATAAAATGAAAATTCAAAGTAAGGATTTCTGAACAAAACTTTGAATTCCAGAATAAGAACAAAATTTTTCTCAAAGTTTTGGTTATGATTTTTGGAGGCGTGTCAGAGTGACAGCTGTCTAGAATTACAAAATATAAAAGATGTCACAATAGCTGCAGGTCTGTAGCTCCCAGTTTGAAAAACTTGGATTGACGACCTATTCAAGTTTTTCAGACTGGGAGCTACAGACCTTTAACTAAGATTTCACCATTATAAAATACTTTTATATATAGATAAAATCCATTTATAAAGAGGTGTTGTAAAGATCTGTGCATCTAAATGATAGGCTGAGTGTGAAAAGGAAATTTGATGATTACTGGCTTCAAGCAGTCTGTAATCTAGTAAGTACCTTTATATTGAGTACCTCTGGCACATAAGTCATATTGATATAAATATATAGAGTAGTTAATCCCATAATTCAGTATTTCAATCAAATGTTTGAAACTCATCAGATACCAGAGTTACTATCAGCATCCTAAAGATAAGTAGTGAGAAGTCAGGTATTGATCATAGCTTACCTTGTTACCTTGGTTCATTTCTCCAGGTGTTACACCCTAACAGCCTGTCTTAAGTGACCAATTTGTAACACAGACAGCTAATCATAATCCACACTTCACTGGGGGGTTACTCCAGGTCACCGGACTTGAAACCTGCTCTCTCTATTATCAGTGTTCAAACTGAATTACAGTATTTATAAGGTGTAGCTGTATCTCATCGAGCCAATCTCAGTCGCAGACAATTCAGGAACTGGACAGAGCTACAATCTATGGATTATTCAGCTTGTCAGAGATATCTTAAGAGAGAGAGAGATATATATATATATATATATATATATATATATATATATATATATATATATATATATATATATATATATATATATATATATATATATATATATATATATACACACAGTACCTGCAACGTTATTTTTTACAATCCTATCGTATCGTATCGTGTATCAATCCTATCCTTTCGTGCGTGTATACTGTTCTATCGTGCGATAATTCTATCCTATCGTGCGTGTATACTGTTCTATCGTGCGTTAATCCTATCCTATCGTGCGTTAATCCTATCAGGTTTATCGTTTAATTTCAACAATTCTTCCGTTTATCCTATCGTGTTAATTGTTTCGTGCCTTTTCATAAGCAAGTAAATTTATTACTAAGTTGCAACTTGTTCGGTTCGCCGTATACATATATTTATCGAACAAGAATTGTAAAATCCTATCCAACATTCCGTCAGGATACTAATTTTTAAATTTTTTAAAATCAAAATTAACCAATATTATATGTCATTCATTTCTGTTAACATTGAAAATGAAAAACGAAGTTCTTAGGAACAAGGTAACATATTTACCTGTATATCGAATATATTAAATCGTACGCAGAGTGTATACCTTCGTAATCATTAACTTTTATTTAATATAATTTTGTTGCATCATATTTTACAGACACAAAACTATTTATGATATAATTTATATAATTAATTTAAACCCGAGTTGTATTTTGAACCCGTTATTTTCCGTGTGATATTTGATTTCAGGCTGAAATGTTCTCGACAATCAGCTAGGGTGTGTGGTAATGAAAACAATGTTAACAAATCGTACGCAGAATGTGTATCTGCGTAAATATTTATTTAACTTGTGAGTAATAATTCGTTTTTAATGCATCATTTTCTTATACAGAAAGAAATGTACTTATGATAGATTTTATATTTACTTTATACAAGAGTTGGATTTATATAATTAAACCCGCTATTTTCCGAGTGATTTAATCTCGGGCTGAAATATTCGCGGCGATCGGCTAGGGTGTTCGGTAATGAAATTTTTTTTAACAATACAGAAAAATTATTGATCATTAAAGCTCATAATTTTAGTTGAAAAAAAATTAACTGGTCATTTTTATACATTCTATAAATGATGCAGCGATGATTAACAACTCGGCAATTGTTACTAAAAAGAAATTCCACGTAAATCTTTATTTGCACGTGTTCTCTCTCAAATTCTGTCATTATCAGTTTGTTGGTAAATATCGTTTAAAGCAATCATACGTATATCATGAACATCATTTATCCTTTCCTATCGTGTATCAATCCTATCATATCGTGCGTGTATACTGTTCTATCGTGCGTTAATCCTATCCTTTCGTGCGTGTATACTGTTCTATCGTGCGTTAATGCTATCCTATCGTGCGTGAATCCTATCCTATCGTTTATCTTGTAAAAAATAATGTTGCGGGTACTGTGTGTGTGTATATATATATATATATATATATATATATATATATATATATATATATATATATATATATATATATATATATATATATACACACAACTTCGTACGTGCGATATTGCTATACATATACATGTACAAACATGTGCTGACAGCTAGTACATTATGTTCTAATGTTACTATTTAAGGTAGTCCTATACTCGGCACTAAATGGGCTCAATCATTAAAAGCTTAGCTTTAAAAAATAAATATACATTCTAGCAATACATATTCAAAAGAAAATATGTATGTTTACATGCTAGTTTGGTTGTTATCACCTCTCAGACGGGTGTACCCCCTTGCGAAAATTATTGACAATTATTAAATTTGCCAGACGTCGGTTTTTCTTAAAATAATTACCAACTTTGGGGAAATTAGAACTGAACATACAAAATAGAGTTTAAATATTTATTTCAGCCATATCTCATCAATAATTTTGTGCAAATTTTTGTAAGTAATTACGCTTTATGGACCTGATGTATAAAAATAGAATACAAAAAATGCAATGCTAGTATCGCGTTTGGTAATTTTTTTACTATTTTATGGACTCAAACTTAAATTCATGGTGTTTATTCTATAGATTGACATCTTAGAAAAAAGATTTGGTAAAATAAATTATATGTTGACGGATTACTTTTCACGCTATAAGCTCTAAACCAAGTAGACCCTGATGAAAAAATCCGTAAAAATCACATTTTGCTACAGTTTTCTGCCTAGATCTGTCAACAATGTTAGATATCATTTAAACATTAATTAATTGACGATTGATTAAAATCGAAATAGCTTCTGTCTCTAAATTTAAACAGGTTTTAGTAAAAGAAAAATTCGGGGGGGGGGGGGGGTCAAAACAAAGAAGATATAAGCATACCTGGGGCCCATTTCTCAAAAAGGCGTAAATCTGGGCCTAAGTTAGTCCGACTAACAAAGTTACGCCAATATTTAGTCGGGTCTAAGTTGCGTTTATGAAAGAGGCGTAAGTTAGGGTTTAAATGTCGAAAAACTTAGACATCTCCGCTGAGTACTAAGCATGCGCATATCGTATTTTGTTTTGCTTTGAGGCTATGATTATATGTGGTGGATCAATTTTCCAATTCATAGTACATGTAGTACCCGAAAGTACGCATGTTATACTTTACCACTGAATGTGCATAGTTCAAGCTGTTCATGACATTATATATTAATAAAAGTAGAACAAATGCCTATACACTTCTTAAATAATGAAATTTTAGAGAAAAACAGTTATGAAAGCGGCATATATAAGAGGTTTCAGAAACCAAATATGTGACAATTAAATGCATTGTAGATGATATTGAGGCACAATCTTACATATTAATTGAACGAAACAATACATAGAAATTAACTTCAATGTTCGTGTAAACTTCAAATATTTATAGAATACAGGGACAAGGTACAGTGGATATGCCCCAATACGTCTGCAGAATGAGAAGTATGCTTCATAGACACTGTAGACCTTTAGACATTTTCAGATGCTTGGATAAGGCTTGATTCTTTTTTATCAATTCACTATATTATTTATAGAAAATAATGTGACCATGATCATAACAGCAACCAACTGAAATCGAAAATATCTACTGTATAAATAATATTACATGAACCTTGTCCATCCTCTGTTCCAATATTGAAAGAATGTGACAATGACATGGAAACGATTCTTGATTTTCTGCGATTCAAATGATAATAGTTTTGAAAGATATTAATAGTCATCAATTAACAAGACAGGAATTATCAACATTTGAGGCCATGGTCTCCCCAACTCCCTTTCCTGTTTTTGGTTTAATCGATCAATTATTTTGATTTGGGTTTTTTTCGGGGGGGGGGGGGGGGGGGGGGGGGGGTGAAAGTAATATACACCATAAACAGGGAATAATTCGCCCTGTTTAATTTTCAATCATTTCACCCTCGTTGTCAGCGGGCGAATTTATGTTGATTTTCAATATCTCAATATCTAATATTAAGTGACTTAAGTATCAGCTGTGACTGGACGAAGTCACGACAGAGTGAAACTGTCTGCAAGTGTAGAAGGACGGAAATTACACGGGACCCAAATAACCCTGTATACAGTATCTTGATTAAAATAAAGATATAAAAGCAGTTATCTAAGAACACCCTTCCTATTTAAAGAAAGTTTTATAAATAAAAGGTTTTTACAAGTTTAATGGAAAAGGCATCTAAAAAAATCACCTATCCCCTTCCGGATAAGACATTTTTTATCTTTGCGGTTTTAACAAGTGCATGTGAGTTTTACTTTTTTCCCTATCTGCTTTGTGTTATTGGGGTGGGGGTGTGGGTGTATACAATTGTTTATATAATAAGTATGACAAATGCAAACAAGTTAAATTTGTAAATAATGCATGCACACTGTTGTAAAACTGCGAAAATAACGCTTTTGTATTGCAAGTCGACAACTTAGAAAGAAAAACAAATCCCTTGATATACATACATCTTAAATATGATGAAACAAAACTATAATGAATTCAAGTAATTAAAGATCAATTCAGTTAAATGAGTACAATTAAACAATGCATATGAATATGCAGGAAGATCATTGATAGTACATCTGCCCCAAACCTATTTTAAAAGAATTAAGAACGATGTTTAATATGAACGCAATTGATCACTTCATCCTAGAATTAATAAGATGAATGAATTTGATTTCCAAAAATTCAAGGTGTGCATGTGCAATTTTAGAATCTTCGAGAACCTTGACAGACGCTTGTCAATAGATCTAAAATTGATGCACACTCTGCCCGCTTCTAAAACATATTTTTAAGTAATATTTTAACAAAAATTGATTGTATCTAAATGCGAGTTCATAAACATTCCAAAATACATGTAGCTTTCATACGGTTTTGTAAAGATACTAGGAGTAAAAAAATGAAAATGAGAATGCATACGTGTTGTAAAGCTTTCAGTAATATAGGCAAAGAACAAACAACCACACACAAGGACAAAGTACAACTGTAAACGTTTTGAGTTGCTCCTACTTATAATTTTTAAATCAGTTTCGTTTCACATGTTCATACTTGATTAGAAACATTAAATTCTAGTTTATGCTTACTGAGTATTGATTAAAAAATCAATAATCTATTCTTACTTATATACATCTATCTTGTTGGGGAATACATGTTTAATTTAGAATTATAGCATCTTTTTAATTATCGTGTTTATATCATTTATCGGGGTATACCCATTCTTCACACTTTAGGTAAATTTCACTAAAGAGTAGTAATGTATATTACATACGATTAATAATAGTCTAGTCAAGGTGAGCCCATTATTTATCAAATTGATTTAATCTTAATTTATTTAGAAATAGAAACAGTTATCAAACAATATGTATTTTTAAACTTAAACGTACATATATAAATATTTAAATAAATGTGAATGTTTTCATTAATAACACATATAACAAACCAAAAAAATAAAATTCTCTGTTTATTTTGCCTTGAAAACAAAACAGTCGCAATTTTTGTGCACAGACTAAGGACTTACGCCTACCCATTAGCAGGCGTAGATTTAAACACAAATTTAGTCCTGACTAAGTTTCCGCCTTTTTGTGAAACGCAACCTAGTCTGGTTTTGAGGTTTAGTCCTTGATTAAGTCCGGACTAAGCTTACGCCTGGACGTAGACCTTTTTGAGAAACGGGCTCCTGAGATCCTGGTTAATCAGAAATATCGTTTTTCATTTAACTTTAACAGAATCGGGTTACTCAACATTAATCATTTCTATCTCTCACAGAATACATATATTACCGTTCTAATTGCTTATTATTGCCATTGTTTACAACAGCGATGTAGAGCAAAATCAATACCGGGTATCAAAACGCTTTGTAAAAGTCGAACCAATATTGTAAAATCCGTATTATGACGTAGTGCGATACTCGGACTACTTTAACATTGAAAAAAAAATGCATGTACAGTACAATTTTGTATAAGATAATAATCATAATTGATCAATTGCATTTAGAAACTTTATAAAAGAAGAAAAGGTAGGAGAGGAAAGGGTAGATGTACTTAAAACCCTTAGAAATCTGTTCATTTCCCAGTAACTTTTACAGGCTTCCAAAAATATAGGGGAGGGGTGCAGCACCTTCAAAACTCAATAATTTTCTTTATGTAAAAATGGGAGGCTAGTCCATCATGATGCATGAGTGATGAGTAAAAGATGTGATCAACCTTGGGTATAGGACAAGTCTTATGAATGATGATAATGATGAATGGGCAATTTTCTTCAAGAGAGACAACTCAAGCAGATTATAACACTGATAACATATATATATTATTCTAGCAGTTAATGATTACAAACAGGTATGACGTTGATTTTGTATTTATAAATGTATTTAAAAAACTTAACCAAAATATTGTTTATTTCATTTGGATGTTTTATTACTTGACCTACATGCATGCATGAAGTCCTATTATTGATCATTTTCATACCAGTTTTAATCTCGTGTTTATTTTATATTATTTGTCAGCCATCTGAATGTTCTGTGACAGTATTTTTGTTCAATAGTACTGATAAAGGTGTACAAATCGAACCTGACAGTCTTCTGAGAACAACGTAACTGATGTTAACTTTCAATGCATGAACTCTCAGATAGTCCTTGAATTTTGGTATTGATTATAATATATCTGTGTATAATAGATTTTGGAAACAGTGCGTTTTCTGATGCCTCATTTCTGATGCCTCGAAGGATGACCACAGTATAATCTATAATGCCACTCACCCATCGAGACCTTTTACAGATGTGCCAAAACCTTTATAGAATCAATAAGATCTAACCTCCCCCACACAATTTGCTAGTTTTGTCCGTCCACCCAAATGTTTTACTCGTGTTCCTTTGGGAACCAGCTTCTTAACCTCCCATTATACAAAGAGACAGTCCGATGCTTACTAATTTGTTAACAAGTCTAGCATGATCCTGTTAGAATTGATGTTATCCACAATTAAATGGAAAGGAATGCTGAAACAGACAGAGAAAACCCTGCCCCGGTCTTTTATTTGATAACCTAGCTGTCTCCTGTTTTGTCAAACTTTCCAAGTCAATTCCCAAATGTAGATTTTTTTGATTAAGTAAAAACATCACTCTGTCATTTAATATTTTTTGTGACTGTCATAAAACTTGCAGTGATATTATTTGTAGTGAGTTGTGACTGCAGTGATGTGGTTTATACTGGCATTTTGCAGAAGTTATATGGTATCAGGTTAGCCTTCCTTGAAATGCTTGGTGCCAGTTTCCTTGGAATGCTTGGTGATAGACAAAATCTTTAACTGGATCAAAATAGCCTGTTCTACGCAAAGATCAATGCATCCATAAGTAGAACAGGTCAATCAAAAACAGAATTATTTAAAAACAGCAGACTTTATTTGTAAAATGGGTTACTGATAATCACCAGGGTAATAGTATTGATGAATCTCGTTTCACATGACATTAAAAAAAAATAAAAAGTATTACATGCAACAGATAAGTTTTAATTTAAATTAATTAAAAAGCAAAAATCTTAAAGACCATGGCATGCTTTTTTATTCTGAACAATATATTAAACTTTATGTTTTCAGGAAACATTGATAATTATGTTTGCTGTTTTGAGACATTAATATATTGCCTGACATGATGGCAACATTTCATCCCTCAGGGTCGAAATAATCAGTGTTGCCCTGAGATCAAGTCGACATTTGTTTTTTTAAATGAAAACCCAAAACAAAAAAAACAAGAAAGGGTTTAAAAACAAATTTAGAACTGTAATTTTCTTGGCTCTGAATGTGTAGAATTCATGAGCAGTCTCATCATAGGATGGTCTATGGTGATATTCTGGCACTCAGGGGAATTACACCACCAATGTAAAACCTGGCTTGGCCCCAAATTTGGCCCATTTAAAAAAAATTTGGCCAAAAATTTTTCCTCATTCACATTTTCGAAGAGTTATCATTGAATTTTTATTAATTTTTTAATGTTTATAAGATAATCATATGGGAAAAACAAATATTAATTGGATATCAGAATTTGAGCAAAGCAAATCAGTTTGTGACCTTTAATGTTGGCTAGAAATAAACAAATTGGTCTCTACCATTTTTTTGTCAACAACAATTTCATATAGATATTGTCCGACCTTGGGAGCAGTTTGAGTTAAAAACATTGAAAATTATTTTAGGCCAGACCAAATTTTAGGCCAAAAGTGATGCCAGGTTTTAGAGTATGCCTGATCAAGCCCAAATTTTCCTCCCCAGCAGAAATTTGATGTTATTTTATAATTATATCTGCTATATTGGGGTCAAATTGATTTCCTGCATTACAGTTTAGCATTTCACACTGTCTTATTTAATTATTGTGTTTTTATGAATAAATTGCAACATTGCATCCTCCAAGATGATATGAATCTGTTCAGCAGTTATATCATTAATCATCACCTTTCATTTGAGTAGAGTTACATACATAGGTTGTTGGCAGCAATTTTTCTTGTGAGGGAAATTTTGTTATCTCAATTTGAACAAATTAAAGTAACTTTTATGACCACTAATGCTGGTTAGAAAAAAAAATAGCCTCTACAAATAATTGTTTTTAGATGAATAGTCGATTACTATTTTCTGATCCTGAGTTTTAGTTAAAAGCATGCCTTTGTAATACAGTGGCAATATCATAATTATATTTTAGTACTTTAATGGAATCTAAAATCAGACTGGAGTAAAATCTGTTAGGATACTGAAGTATTTAAGACATAAATAAATGAAAAATGAAAAATTATAAAATATGTAAAAAAAAAAAAAAAATAGAATTGAAGCCAACATTTTTGTAGTGGCAAATTTGAAGCCATGCAAAAATTTTTGGCCAGGCCAGGTTTTAGAGTATGTCCCGATGTTCTATCGGTTATCTGTTTTAAATGCAAGCAAACTGCTATTCTGTGTACCTGTTGTTTACTTTGACTTATTAAGTATTATGATGTCACCTTGTATTTCATTTAATACATTACCATCGATAAATCAGAAGCGATTTATTGAAACTGCAGGAATATTCCCTCAATATTATTCCTAGCCAGTGATTAATCATTTCAATTAAAGACTATATGATACAAATGTTTACTGAGGTTTAGTGCAACATTTACCGATATGTTGCATGCTGAATAATGCCTCACATTGCATGGCGGGGGATATTATATTATTCTCTAGGGAGCTAACATGATCATTTTTTGCCCAAAAATATACACAATAATTGTTTTGTGCATTATAAAAAAGCAAAAACAAAGAAAGGATTTTAAAATAATGATTAATTAATTTTGATATGGAGTTCTCTCAGCTAAGTATAGAATTCACTACTTTAATTTTGCAGTCAGTTCATTTATTCCTAAATATCCTTTTTATCCGTAACAGTCTCTGATTATATTCCACCGCTCATGGGAATTACACTACAGATAGGCTACCTGTTGTTTAATTCTCAGTGACTTACAAATCCTTCTATCTGTACTGTATCTCATATTCTGTGGTTAACAGACCACTGCATTGTATCTCCATTGTTTACTGGATATGTAGTCTTTACTGATTGCCTTAATTTATTAATTATGACATCACCTAGCTAGTTTTGATTGGTTTTTGAGCTGCAAAGGTTTATTTTTGTCACTGTCACTGTATCTATGAATCATAATTGATTTTGAAATGTGGGATTTATATATTTTTTAATATCATTCCTAGCTGGTCAATATTTAAAAGACATTGCCTGGTCTATATTTTTTTTTTTGAGTTAACATTTTCAATTATTAACTCATTGTAATTGTTTATACAGAGTTGTATAATGTTTGACTTTGATTATTGTTTAGTAGTTTAATCTTGTCAGTCTCAAAATTCTGAACTTTGAAATTTGCAGACCATTAAAAAATGCACTTGACACATTAAGCTTTTTTACTGATCTTATAAAAAGTGTCCTCTTTTAATGTCTGGCTCAAAGTACCAAAACAGTTTATTACAGTATTAATTACTGTAGATTACTTATTTTACGCGAGTACTTAATTTCGCGATTCCATCGTTTAACATCAAATCGTGAGACTATAAAATCGCAAACACCATTTTTTCTTTGTATTTCCTATCAGTTTAGGTATACCTGTCCAAAAATTAAAGCGAGATTTTAAAATCCCAGAGATGTGCTTCTCGCGATTTTACGCGGATATTTATTCTTCGCGTTTAATAAGGAATTTATAACACATCATTTCTATAAATTGATTGAACAATTAAGCTGGAGATTTCTAGTACCCAAAAGAGATTTTGTGAACTGTCACCATGTGTTAATTTTTTATTCTCTGTGATTTATTAAAATAAATTATCATGCACTGACTGACATGACAATAAGTTTGATGATGTTATAAATGAAGAACAATTCTTTCATGATTTTTTATGCAAATTAAATGCAATTGCGTGAGTTTTTCAATTTTGCCCAATGCTAATGGTCAAAACAAACCTTCAGTCCTCTCAGTTGGGTTTTGATTGATGCTGGTTAACTTTGTCCTCATTGTCCCTTTCAATTAGTAGCTGTAAAGTACAGAGCTCAGCTATTTGAAAGGGACAAACAAAATTGATAGGGTTTATTATTGCTTTTGTCAAAAGACCAGATGAATGTTGCATGAGTTAAACCATAAGGAACCTGTTGCGGTGTCATTTGAATCATTTCGACAACTACTTCATCATATACCCCATGAAACAGCCATCATATTTATTATACCGTCCATTTCAACTAATCTAATGTTTCTTTTATATTGTAATGATACAAAGATATATGACATGGTAGCACAAATATTCCTTATAAAATAAAATCTGTGAAAACAGTCAAATTGTATGGTCCCTTAAGGCCCCAGGGCCATAAAATTTAAACAGGCTCTTTTTTTTCCTCTGAGTCTCACCTTTTCAAAGGGAATTCATAGTACCGTATATCAGGTTTTTTCCGCGTCATGTTTTTTCCGCAAATCAGAGCCTAGAAGGGTATATAAAATTTACGCGAATCTAATTTTCACTATTTCAAAGTTACATTGTAAATATAATTTACGATTGTCTAAACCTTGGAGGAAAGTGGCGAAAAGTATCTAAATTGTCGCTCTTTGTAATGAAAAATTCGGACAATCAATCCATTTACACGTTTTCCTTCATGTGAAATAATTACCGACAATTATTTTCGGAGACGCAAACAGTCATAAATAAATAGATCATGTACCGTTACATATACCAGTAGCTCAGGTATAATTAGACATCGGTTTATGCAAGGAAAGCGAACGTTTTAATTAGCTTGTCAATGGATTATTAAATAAACAACGAGGCATACAAATCTATTATCGGGCGCTTGTCCTCAGATCCCGCAATTTGTACCTCTAAGTAAACTAACTGAACACAGTTCACCGTACTTTTAATTACCTGTACACTTCACCAGGAAAGAGAGAACTCTATTACAAAAAAGGAAACTTTGTATCAAATTTACGCCGATTTATTTTCCGCGATTCGGAAATTGTCGCGAACAAAGCGGAAATTGGATACACGTGGAAAAAACCTGATATACGGTATATAGCAGAAAAGTGAGACTGAGATCAAAAGTGAGCTCATCTGAGTTTTATGGCCCCGGGGTCAGATATTATGGATTATCAATCTTTACAAGATTTATTGGGGTGTTAATTTTGTAGATTTGACGCTATGTTTAATGGATGAAGACTGTGTGTAAATGTGTAATTACTTTGTGCGTATTAGGAGTACCTATGACATCCTAGAAAATTAAGCCCCAATGAAAATCATTATTTCACGTCACTCAGAAGGTATTGAAGTTTGAGCTTGTTAATGTTCAAAATTATCATTTAACTTTGATATTCATGTTTCTTAATTGGAAGAAAACTAACGTTTCTCTCGGAGAGAGAGAGAGAGAGAGAGAGAGAGAGAAAGAGAGAGAGAGAGAGAGAGAGAGAGAGAGAGAGAGAGAGAGAGAATATATAACTGCTCATTTGTCATAATTTCCAAAAGTTAAAAACACCATACTTGCAAGTTCAAATGGAATCAGTGATTGTTCTAAAACCTTTAATTTTTTGCAAATCCAGTTTGATAGATTCATCATACATTAGGACTGACCATATGGTATTGGCACTCAATTAATGGCTGTGTTTTTGTTGTTTACAAAGTACTAACAATGTCCTGTCCTAATGGACAACAGACTGGAAGGAAAATACAAAAGAAATAAAATTAATCTAATCTTTACCATTCCTTTGATCAGTGTGAGCTGAACTTGGAACTGACTGCAAGAGATAATGCCCTGATAGCTGAGGATAGATCTACAGTGGTATCACATACCACTCTAATTCCCAGCTTTCTTTTTATCTGGAATGAGCAGTTTTTTTTCATTTGTGCAGGTCATTGTTCTTGATGTAAATTAAATTAAGATGAGCTCATAGGATTGATGACTTTAATGTTTATGAAAGCTCTCTTTTAACGTAATTGAGATGTGAATCCTAACTCTCTTTCAGTTCAATGTCGGAGAAGATGTCCAATTCCAGGTTCTCAAATCGGCACAGAAGGCAGACTTCCCAGTCTTCTACCAGGTAAGGGTCAACATCAGATAGCAGGCAGGTAACTCAGGCTAGGTGTTACTGAAACAAGATTATCTTAGGCCTAGGGAAAGTACAAAATGAATCCTCACATAACCACTTCAGATCATAATTAACAATAATGAACAAAATTTCATCCTAAAAGTTTTGTTTCCATAGTAATGTGCATATAAATGCATATTCCATGTTTTGAAAACAGTACAAGAATTGCTAATTGTTATTCACGTGTATAACAGAGCATAATTAATACATTTTTCCCTTACAAATCGGTGTTTTGATGATAGAGTAAAATATGCCAAGGAAGGGCAATTTTGCTTTATTATAAACTTAATTTGTTATATCCATTAGCTTTACAATATGTTTAAAAACCAGGGGGAATGAAAATCACTTCACTATCAGCATCAATTTGTTATAAGCATGTTCACTATAAGCGTGGTTTACTGTATTGTGTAGACTTAAGAGAAGACACTTTCAATAGTTGTTGGTTGAACTGATCTCTGATTTTGCTGCCCGTTTGTAGGTATACAGTAAAGGGGAGTCACTGGTTAATGGGTTGGTGAACTTCGGTCAGAATACGTCGGCCACGCTGGTCATCAGGACCAACAGGAAAATGTCTCCGTCTGCGTCAGTTATTGTTTACGGAGTCTCCAATGGATATCTCATAACAGCAATGCAGAAAATCCAAGTTAGCTTGAATCTCAACGCCCAGGTACTCCATTATCCAAACTTTTTTACCATAAGCTCTTAATTATATGAAAGCTACAGAAAGAATTGTCTAATATGGACATGGATACTAGCCATGTTTTGGATGTAGCAAAGTTCTAAATGCAAAAAAATATTTGATTGTGTAACACTTAATACATTTAAAATATATTTTTCAGAAAGAAATGTTAATTACATGTGTTACACACATATGTGAAAACTAATGTTTTCAGTCTTTTGAATGTCTATAAGTTTAAAACACTGCATAAAATGATTTTTTAAAGTAAAAAGTACTGACTATAAATACATGTATTCAGTTGCACTTCCTTATCTCAAATGCTGATTTCTTTGAAATCCATTGATATGTCAAAAGGATTTAGAATGCCAAGTAACTTGTTTTTTATGTATTTCTTCTTCAATATCTCAAATCATTGGATATCTAAAAAAAAAAAACTCACATAGAGTTTGAGATAAATAGATTTGACTGTTTGAGCTTAGAGATGGTTATGTATATGATGTTTTAGATGACATAGTAATTCTAAGTATGGTAGTGATATAGGAATAAAGGGAGATCTTTATTTTAAGCTTTACATTTTAGACAAGCATGTCATACGGAGTGACTCGAGCCAGGGTGGCTTCCAATGTAACACTGCGGGTGACCACCCCCCAGTCAAACTCTTATGTGGCTCTGGTGGCCATAGACAAAGGGTCGGAACTGCTGGGGGCTCCCAATGATATTACAGAGACCGAGGTGAGTCTCCAGAAATAGAGCCGTCCAGACTGATGAAACACAGATGAGCTCACTTTTGATCTTAGTTTCATTCCCACTAGGTATCTATTTTGCAAAGGTCAGTGAGATTAAGTTAGAAAATGGGCTTATCCAAGTTTAATGCCTTCCTTTTGGCAGGTTATAAGTGGTCTAGGAATGTACTCAATGGGAGGTGCCGTTGAACAACCTACTGATGCTTTCAATCAAATGGCAGTGGACAGAAGGAAGAGGAGTAGTTTTTTCTGGCCAAGAATATACACTACATTCCATTTACTCCAGGTAAATAATGCAATATCAACCATCAGAAATAAACAACAAACCCAGGTAAGGTATAAACTACAAACCATCTGCTCCAGGTAAAGTATACACTACAAACCATCTGCTCCAGGTAAAGTATTCACTACAAACCATCTGCTCCAGGTAAGGAGTAACAACAAGCCATCTACAGTACACCGGGTATGGAATACAAAGCAAATAATTAATATACTCCAGGTGAGGAATACACTGCAAACCAACTTCTCCAGATAAGGAATAAACAAGAAACCATCTACTGAAGTTGAGTAAATACAATACAAACCATTTACTTCAGGTAAAAAACACTGCCCATAAACTACTCCACGTAAAAAAAGAAATGCGCAAGAACCAAATTGATATCAATATATTCATATAAAATCCCAAGATGCTGAAATTGAAATTAGTGAATATTAATCTAAATGAGAGACATCAAGAAGTATACTATATTCAGTCAATAATTAGGGCAGGCACTGATGTACGTAGGTATAATGCCCATCATTGTCTTGGTACTTCGACGTACTGAAAGAATGAGATAATACCTTAACAGAGGTTGACAGACAAAATCATCTATGAAGCATCTTTTGCTTTGCCTGTCCACTTCTTTAGATAATACAGTGTTCATATATCAGTGGTGCTCTTCTGAAACCATGCACTTCACTCTGCAACAGCATAAGCTATTGGTAGTCAAATCGCCCTATTGTTTTTCTTAATATTACAGCATCCTTTAATTGCACAACTGTCTAGTTCATTTCCAAGACAAAAAATGTCTCTATCATCCATTTGTTTACACTGGTTACATAGCACTATACCTGCTCTAATGGAAAGATAACTTGTGAAACGAACAATAACTCAAGTTTACAAAAATCGGAAAACTCCAGGTAAGGAATACACTGCAAACCAATTTCTCCAGGTAAGAAATACACGGCAAACCAACAATTTTTTAAAAAATAATACACTACAAAACATCTACTCCAGGTAAGGAATAAACAACAAAACTCTAGGTACGGAATACACTACAAACTATCTACTCTAGGTGAGGAATACACTACAAACCATCGACTCTAGGTAAGGAATACACTACAAACCATCGACTCTAGGTAAGGAATACACTACAAACCATCGACTCTAGGTAAGGAATACACTACAAAACATTGACTCTAGGTAAGGAATACACTACAGACCATCTACTCTAGGGAAGGAATACACTACAAACCATCAACTCTAGGGAAGGAATACACTAAAACTATCTACTCTAGGTAAGGAATACACTACAAACCATCTACTCTAGGTAAGGAATACACTACAAACCATCGACTCTAGGTAAGGAATACACTACAAACCATCGACTCTAGGTAAGGAATACACTACAAACTATCTACTCTAGGTGAGGAATACACTACAAACTATCTACTCTAGGTAAGGAATACACTACAAACTATCTACTCTAGGTAAGGAATACACTACAAACCATCGACTCTAGGTAAGGAATACACTACAAACCATCGACTCTAGGTAAGGAATACACTACAAACCATCGACTCTAGGTAAGGAATACACTACAAACCATCGACTCTAGGTAAGGAATACACTACAAACCATTGACTCTAGGTAAGGAATACACTACAAACCATCGACTCTAGGTAAGGAATACACTACAAACCATCGACTCTAGGTAAGGAATACACTACAAACCATCGACTCTAGGTAAGGAATACACTACAAACCATCGACTCTAGGTAAGGAATACACTACAAACCTCTACTCTAGGTAAGGAATACACTACAAACCATCGACTCTAGGTAAGGAATACACTACAAACCATCTACTCTAGGTAAGGAATACACTACAAACCATCGACTCTAGGTAAGGAATACACTAAAACTATCTACTCTAGGTAAGGAATACACTACAAACCATCTATTCTAGGCAAGGATTATACAACAGACCATTTTCAATATTGCTAAACTAGGTTTGACTTTCTTATTAAAGGGGAGAGGGTATACCTAGAGTTGTAATTATGATTATCTGGTATGTTTTTGCTGTAGAGGAAAGTTTTTATTATTATGTCCCCCTTCGAAGAAATGAGGGCATGTTGCTTTGCTGCTGACCTGTCTGTCTATCCATCTGTCTGTCAGTCGGTCGGTCCACCAATGGTTTCCGTTCATTTTCTTCGCAGAGATTGCACGTATTTAAATGAAATTTGGTATACAGATTTATCATAATAATATCTAGGTCAAGATTGATTTTGGATAAGATCATGCAATTTTCAATAGAGTTATGCCCCTTGGACTTAGAAAAAAATTCTTCTTGTTTACAATCGAGTGATGCTTAGGTTAAAGGGTGTAATTAATGCAATTGTTTTGAATTTATTTAATTTGACAAAATAATTAGAAACAATTTTTTCTTCATATTTTTCCTGTACTTTAGTTGTATAGGAGTATTTCAATAGAACAGTTCAGAGGTCTATATTTTGTCGACCATATTTTGGTTGTAGAGTGTCGGGGTACTGTGGATGACAGATGCCATTGTGGAAGGAGAGAACATCAACTTTCATATGCAACAGGAAGTCGGTGAGTGTCGTTTAACTATTTTACTTTCCACACGTTATGTTTGTAAGCTGTGTGAATAGCTACAGCATTCAAATTACTATAACCCCATTCATATGGAATTAATTGACCACTTATAAACCATACAAGGTTAACTAAAAACCATGTAATGATTATATCCTGATGACTGCCTTTGTAATATTAAATGGCAAATAATGAATAATAATAATAAAGAGTTAGGTTTTAAGTTTTAATTTGGGTAAAAAACATGATCATCATAATGCTCAAAGAGAGGAATATTTCGTACTGACTATGTATGGGATACACACGGTCTCCACGTGACTGCTATAGGCCAATGATTTTCTTAGAGTTTAGCAGGAGATAGGATATTATAAAATATTGTGTCAAACCACACATTTATATACAATATGTTAGTAAAGATCAATAATTATGATTTTCAATGATTTTCAAGGAGATCTCATAACGATTTAGCCTCACCTCAGTTTGCTCTGTAATCTTTGATTACCTAGTATGTTGTTATTTTGGAGGCGTTTCTATTCATGTGAGCAATATGCTTTTACAGTTTACATTACTCGAGTGACCTAATAAGAACAGAGTAATCAAAAGACATCAGTCAAAAAAACATTCTTAAAAATCTAAGCACTTCTCAACTAAATTTTGTGAAATCAATGTCTTTGTTTGTCAAGTGATGAGGCTTTTTAGTGTCCTTGTGATTCATGGTGCTAAGAACTTGTCTAAAATAAGGAATCTACAGTACCCCTAGGGTGAAGGAATTTTTCTGCAGAAAGGTGTGGGGGTCAGATACAAGTAGAAGGATTAACAGTCAATTTTATTTTTAGTACATGATATGGGAAAGCAACCAAATATACCGATAGAGATGCCTGCAGAAAATGTAGTTTCAGATTTTAGTGGGTCAGCACCAAGCAGTGATCAGCAGGTCAGAAAGTACTTCCCCGAGACCTTTATATGGATGGATGGACAAAGTGGGCAAGTATTGGCCGACTACAGCGTAACATCTGCTTATAACACTCTCTGGTTATTCAGTATAGTCAATGAGCTTTTATTCGTCTCCTTACAAGTCGTAGAATATATCCAGCATATATGATATACATATTTAAAATCTCATTCCTCTTGTTCACAGAGCGGATTCTATTTTTGAAGTGAGGACAAAACTTCCCGACTCCATTACATCATGGGTGACTCGAGCCATAGTGGTCAGTCCGTCCAGTGGGTTACACGTCCCTGATGTCACTCAGGTATATCCCTACACTGTACAGATCACACAAGGTGGGGCATGTAGTGATTACAGACACAGATATCGCTAAGTCTTATATCTGATAAACCGATTTACTGGCTGCGAGGACACTAGGCTGACTATTGTCCCTCAAGACAGCAACTTTTTTTCTGAGGCATGGCTAATGGATTGTTGCTGATGAGGGGGACATTAAACTTGCTCAGGGTCATTAAACTCAAAATAGGAAGTAGTCATAGATATTTCATTATATTTACATTGTATTACTGTGTATTTTCTCTTATATTTCTGAAGCAAACCAATTGTAATTCACAGTGTCATATGAACTGACAGGGCTGAAGTCTATACAATCGATTCTTACCAGTGTATCGATTAGTCAAAACCTTCAGCAACCTAAGAAAAATCATGGATTGCACAAAATAATCATTATTTTTTCTGCAGTGGTGCTTATCTTTATATCCGCATGAATCATGAAAGAAAGCATTGCATTGTTTTAACATGAAAAAAACTTTGTTTTTATGTCAAGACAATTAGAGTTTGTCGTTGGTGAACAAGTTTTAGTTTTCAGACTTTAAACAAAGTGAGTATGATAACATCAGAAAAGTTCTAAAATTAAACCAAGGGAAATTGTTTTTGTTTTCTGCTATTCACAGTTTCACTATTTCACAGCAAACATCATCCAAAAGAAATGTTTATTTGTTGTAATTTAAGTGGAAATAATACACGGAAATGTAAGAATCTTGCAGGTATGACATGCACACACATATATCTTAGATATCTGGTATTGTAACATCCCCTATCCCACAGTGCAAAATGGATGAATTTACTTTTATTGCATAGTGAATAAAAAGTGGGGATATCAAACAAGCATGATTTGGGATACAACTGGTACAAAGACTTGACTGCATGGTTATTTTCAGATTGAGAGCTTCAAGCCATTTTTCCTGGTAGTTGAGACTCCACCCTCCATTATACAAGGGGAGGTGTTTGAAGTGAAAGTCTTGCTATTTAACTACATAGAGACGGGGCCTGAAGAAGTCCAGGTAAGCCTGGAGAACTTGGAGTATGATATCTGTAAATGTTGCTGATCCCCTCAGTTGATCTCTGAGGTTGATTGTACTCTTTGTGATATTTTGTGTAGGCCACAGTTTCCATCAGAGGAAAGGTGGACAATACGGCGAAGGTTTGGAGTAGAGAGCTGGAGAGTGAGCCGACTTCTTCTGATGGAGTCAGCAAAACTCTGACCGTGAGTGTAACGGTCATATCTCTGTGGACACCCCCTCCCCTTATCTCTGACTTTCTCAACTTTTCATCGTAAAAAAAAACCAACACATCATATTTCACATTTTATACTACATGTATTGCATAAACTGGAAAAAATTGGAATTTGTCGGTTTAAGCACATCCATCTATATCATTCAATTTCCCCTTAAGATAGGAGAGAATGGGTTTTTTTTCACAAGAGAGTGGATTAAAATATAACCATGAATTCTCATCTCCTATGAACAATCTTATATGAATCAGTTATTGAAGAGTTGTCCATCATTCCTGCCATTAATAATATCATGTTTGTAAAGAGGCAGTGTGCTTTTTTCACATTTAAAAGGTAAAACGGGGTCAATCAAGTATGCTGGCTGTGTGGGTCAGAAAGCTGGACACAGAACAGTTCTCCTCTGTTCTTAAATTGATTGGGGAGGCAACTGCACAGGCTGATGGACGGACCTACACAGACATGATCTACAAGGATATCAGTGCTGAGGTGAGTGAAAATGAACATTGATATCTGTGCTGAGGTGAGTGAAGATAAACATTGATATCTGTGCTGAGGTGAGTGAAGATAAACATTGATATCAGTGCCGAGGTGAGTGAAGATAAACATTGATATCTGTGCTGAGGTGAGTGAAGATAAACATTGATATCAGTGCTGAGGTAGAACCATTTAACAAGAACTTGGACTTTGGTTAGTTGTGTCAAACAACAATGTGATGTAGGCCTGTCTATTTCATTGCTGGCCACTCAGCCATTGCTCTTTGAAATCAACAACATTTTTCTGGCTTTTTAGTTAAGACTACGAAATCATTGTATATTTCAATTGAAACCAGCATCATTTTTATCTTGTTTTGATGCAGAAAATAAATAGTTTCATCCTAGTAAAGTCCAAGACCTTCTTAAAATGGTTCTAAGAGAAGATAAACATTGATATCATTGCTTAAGTGAGCGGAGAAAAACAGTTTATCAGTGCTGAGGTGAGTGAAGATTAACATAGATATCAGTACTGAGGTGAGTGTGGATAAACAAAGATATCAATACTGATGTAAATGTGGATGTACATAGATATCAGTGCTGCAATGAGTGTGGATATACAAAGATATCAAGTGCTGAGGTGTGTTTGGATATACAGACACTTAATAATATGTACTCATTGTGACATTTGTGATGATAGGGATTGAGTTTTATTTTACTCAAATGTGATATGCAATTTGATATGATATGAACTTGATTTCCATTATATTTCCTTTGAAGCCTGAAGGTCGGCGTATTGAGATGACCAAGGTGATCAGCTTGGAGGCGTCTGGTAGCACTGATATCCCGCCAGTGGAGGTCTCCTTCCCTCCCTCTGCAGTCAAAGGTTCCAAGGCTGTGTATGCTCTGGTCATGGGTAGGTAGCAACAGATATCGTTATCAGCCCATTGGTGAAATTTACATGGTTCATACCTTTTAACCCTATACTCAGCCATAATAACAATACAGTATAACTTCACTATTCCGTAATTTTAATATGATAAATATTATAAATCCATATTTGTATGTAGTATGTGTAATATAAAATGTATGAATTAAGAAGAGTACAGTCTAAGTGTTAGAACTTGAGTCTCATTCTTTTGACCTTTGGTTCAATAGAATATGTTTATATAAGGTGACATGCTCGGTCAGGCCCTGAGTAACCCCGAGAAGATGATCACCGTCCCGACAGGCTGCGGGGAACAGAACATGGCGACCACTGTGCCAAACATCTACCTGCTGCAACACCTGAGGGCCACCGAGACTGTTACAACACTCGAGTCCAAAATCATCCAGAACATCAAGATAGGTGGGGCCAAAAATCAGGGACTCTGTGTACCTTTCCAGATAATCTGTTTTTCAGCTGTGGTTTTTCTCTTGTTTTTACAATCACTTTTAAATGGCAATAAATAAAACACAGTTATGTCAGCTATTGTGTATCATGAAAATCTTCTAAGAAAAAAAAATGATTTGCACAAATACATGTAATCATTGATTTCCAAATTTTAAAACTTCATTTTCATAAAAATTCCAACCATATTACCTTTGAACAATTCTTTACCAAATCACTTAAATCAGCACAAAAAATAATGTACAGAACAAGGAAGAGACCTGTGCATATAGCCAAAGGCTTGATATGTATTCCTGTTCTTTGATTTAAAGATACTTCACAGTGATTTTATATTCATTATAATCAAAGCCTAATGAAATTATCCTTTAA
This sequence comes from Magallana gigas, assembly GCF_963853765.1. NCBI lineage: Eukaryota > Metazoa > Mollusca > Bivalvia > Ostreida > Ostreidae > Magallana > Magallana gigas. The sequence continues at coordinate 53,358,575 of NC_088855.1, read as the reverse complement.
ATTAATCATGATTATAGTATGTAACTTTGAAAGGAGAGATAACTCCATTTGGAGACCCATACCCATGCTTCATCATCTATATTATAGACAATAGTTCCCACCCTTTCCTCTGGTCGCTTTACCTGATGTTTGTTGGGGGTGAGATATGGACCTGGCTTGGCGTCAGAGTTCGACCCGTTTCTTCATTGTAATTTGCATAATTAATGACTCTGTTTACAGGGTACCAGAAAGAGTTGAAATACATGAGAAACGATGGATCTTACAGTGCGTTTGGAATGAATGACCCATCAGGAAGCACTTGGTATGTATAGGGAGTGTACAGGTGTACATCCCATACCTTTTCATTTCATATTAGTACTGGGTAACCTAACAGAAGAAGATCTTTAAGTATTTTTTAGTACCCTTTTGTCTATCCATTCTGTATCTGCATGTAGAATCAAGTTGCTTTAAAATTTAGTTGTATTTTGGTTTGCAGTGTAAGTGTCTTTAACAATTACAACCTTATTTGTGAATTCACATAATGCTGCTTTGGGTTTAATAATTTTCAAAGAAACAAGCATTAGTTCTGAAGTTTCACAAAATGATATCTTTTATTCATTTTGTTGGTTAACTGCCTAAATTTTCATGGTCACAAAATAACGTTATTTGGGTTTCAGGTTGACCGCATTTGTTTTAAAGTCTTTTGCGGAGATTCACAGAATGTTGCCTGATCTTGTGGACCCCAATATCATCGTCATGGCTACCTCCTGGCTGAACGGACAGGTGGATGACCGGGGGTCTGTCCTGGAACCAGGGCGGGTCATCCACACAGAGATGCAGGTCAGTCTGTCCATCTCCTGTCTCCCACACAGGGACAGAGTGTGTGGTAGTGTTGCTGCATCTCCCATGAAAGTGTGCCACTAACATCTACTGTTAAAGTACAAATTTTTGTTGGGTCAAAAAATTTATGGGGATTTAATTTCGTTGATTTATTCTGCCAACGAAAATAACAATTTGATCCTCAAAGAATGTTTCTGCTTCTACAGTATATGTTTTAGGCTTGTCAAAGACAGACAATATTGTAAACATATTCTTGAGTCTGATCTACCATCATAAGACACTATGGTACAGTAACTAGTTATGAGGGTTGCAGTACCAGTATGTGTATAGTCCCATTGAATGCATCAACTTTTCATTTTGTCTTTATATGAACAGCTTTATTATGTAACAACCCAACTCCCCCCCCCCCCCCCCCCAAAAAAGAGGGTAAAAGCAAGATACAGAAGAATGTAGTCGAATACTGTGCTTTGGTTAATTATTGCAATGTAAAAGGGGGAAAACTGGTTTAAAGTTATGCTTTTCTTAACTTCTAAAAATGAAGAAGGGGAGAGATGGGTCAAGCAATAAATGCTGTATTTCAAAAAAATGTTGTCAAATATATAAAAGATGAAAAAAAGCTTATTTTTTAGATTTAATATGATGAATTCTAAATTTAAACTAAAACCATAGAATAGGTATGATATTTAAGCTCAACTTCAGTAGCTGTAAGTTTTCACTTTTAACGAAAAATTATTGTATACTCACATAGACAAAGTCAAATGATTACTGTAGGAACGAGCTTTATAAGAGGATGGGAACCTGAATATTGGCAATAAGGGTTGTGAAATTATAATTTTGTATTTCTAAGGGAACTATGTCGGACTCTAAAGAGAAGCTGGCTGCCTTTGTGCTGGCCTGTTACGCTGAAGTCTTAGACGTATTCGGAGCAGAATCAAAGACTGAGCTAGTAAGTTGGTTCTATGTGATATTTTCATGTACCAGTAATTTATTTGAGTAAGATTTCATAAATGTAGCGTATAATCATTCAAGTTCTTTTCTTATTCTGGCAACTTTTCTGTTTGGAAGGCAAACTTTCATATGAAAACATCAGATTGTCACTAACTTATTGACTTCTTTTATTACTGTAAATGTATTATATTTGGCATGTATGATATTTGGCAGAAATTGGTTTTCAAACAAGTAAGCGTGGATGCGATTTAGCATTTTTCAGAGTGCACCTTTTCTTATACATATATGCATGGCATTTAGTGATATATTTGATTAGCAGAGACTGCTTTTCACAAAAACCACTTGTAATACCTTTACAATGTCTTTATTATCTTGATCCTTCTGTTTTCAGATTTTCATTATGGCACAAACTAAGATGACAGCTATTGAGAAACTTCTGAAAGGCAACCTTCCTCGGGCTGTCACTGATCCATACTACAGCTCTCTGCTGGCTTATGCCCTTGCTCTAGATGGCTCATCAACACTGGAAGTTGAGCGATTGACTCAACAGCTAATGGATAATGCTACATCCTATATGGAAGGTAATGTATACAGGGAAATATTCCCCCCAATTTTTATTTTTCGCTCCTTTTGCCCTCATTGTCATTGGGCATTTAAAGACTTGGCGAATTCCAATGTCTCATATCATCTCTCCATAAACACAAATAATTCTGGGTGGATTCAAGATGGAGCAAAACTGTTTCAAGTGAAAAAGGACAAAGATTACATGGGACAAAAATAAACCAGTATCAATTTTCAATTTAAGCAGCCTCTACCAATTAGATTGAGTGTGAGAGAGTGAGCATGCGTGAAAGAATATTTAAAAAACTGTATTGAATTTATTTATTATGTTTCTTGAGAGTAAAAAAAAAAAAAAAAAAAAAGAAAAAAAAAAAAAAGAATAAACCAGTATACAGTAATCAATTGAATTCATCTTGTGATGAGAACAAGCACAGTCTGTTTAGAGGATTATTATCCCTACATTACATTCAAGGTGCAGTTTGGATGATTGTTAACCACTTGCTTTCTCTTAAGCAAGAAAAGATTGCCAATCTTATGCTTTCTTTCTTTGGTCTTGAAACATTTGTATCACTATACCTTTACATGTAGGTGCTGTTGAGATGAAGTGTCTGGGTAAGGACTGTGGGGGTCAGGGTAATGAGCAGAAGAGGCCCAACCCCATGATGAGGATGTACACGGTCCATGAGCCGTCCCCCTCTAGTATAGAAATGACCGGCTACCTCCTGTTGACCCTAATGACCTCCAACAAATCCACGGAGGCCTTACCTTTCCTTAGGTGGCTCAACAGTAAACGGAACAGCCTGGGCGGCTGGTACTCCACTCAGGTCTGTTTTCATTTTGTCATCATTGTCCAAAAGTCTTATACTTCTTTTGGGGCAATTTGACTTTTCACAGTAATCATTTTTCCTTTAACATTTGAGTTATGAATTTTTCTTGTATCTGCCTGCAAAATAGCAAGTAATACCAATAATGTTTTATTTAAGGAAGAGCTAGCTGTCACCTTTTGGTTTTGAATAATAAGCATGTTTCTTTGTTCTTTGTTCTTAACCTCTGATGCCTTAACATAGTGTAAGTCCCTTATATTTCATCATCCATCTATAACAGAAGTATACATTTTTTGTTATAGGATACAGTGGTTGGCCTAAAGGCCCTGTCAGAATTTGCCAGGAGTAGGATGGACAAAAACAAGAATGTTCAGATAAACGTGGATGTAATAGCCAAAGAAAACTCAACTGTACTAAAGACAAAGTCCTTCCAGATTAACCAAAATAACCGAATCCTGCTGCAAAGAGAACAGGTACATGCTAGTGTTATGTCAGGAGTGGGAATATTAGTGTTATGTCAGGAGGAGAAAGAGTTAGTGTTATGTCAGTAGGGAGAATATTAGTGTTTTGTCAGAAGGGGGAATATTAGTATTTTGTCAGGAGTGGGAATATTTGTGTAATGTCAGTAGGGTTAAGAGTTAGTGTAATGTCAGAAGGGGGAATATAGGTGTTATGATAGGAGGGGAATATTAGTGTTATGTCAGGAGGGGTTAGAGTTCGTGTAATGTCAGAAGGAGGAATATTAGTGTTATGTCAGGAGTGGGAATATTAGTGTTATGTCAGGAGTGGAAATATTAGTGTTATATCAGGAGTGGGAATATTAGTGTTATGTCAGGAGTGGAAATATTAGTGTTATGTCAGGAGTGGAAATATTAGTGTTATGTCAGGAGTGGGAATATTAGTGTTATGTCAAGAGGGGTAAGAGTGTAATGTCAGAAGGAGGAATATTAGTGTTATGTCAGGAGTGGGAATATTAGTGTTATGTCAGGAGGGGTAAGAGTGTAATGTCAGAAGGAAGAATATTAGTGTTATGTCAGGAGTGGGAATATTAGTGTTATGTCAGGAGTGGGAATATTAGTGTTATGTCAGGAGGGGTAAGAGTTAGTGTAATGTCAGAAGGAGGAATGTTAGTGTTTTGTCTTAAAGGCTAAGATTAGAGTTACATGTTGTGATGAATTTAGGAATGCTCCGTACCTTGAGTACTGGGGTATTCATCAGTATCAAGTGAAACTTAAAATCTGTCATGTGGATGGTAAAATTTGATGGAGACACTGGTGTTGGTAACAGTTGCAGAGGTTGTCCTATTACACTGACTGAATCATTTATTTTATTTTTTCAGTTCCCAGTGGAAACCACTCACATCGAGATCAAGCCAGGCCAAGCTGGTGATGCAGTTGTAACAGTAAGGAAAATCTGATTATTTTCAATAGTGTTTGATGTAATAGCTCTCTGTGTACAACAGTGGTATTGTAGTATGTGTTAGTTGTTTGTGTTTGTGGATTTTGTTAGATCACTGCCTTATTTGACTTTTAGGTTGTGTGGCATTATAACCTGGTGGAGTCTCTCGTGGATGAAAACATCCAGGTCACTGTCCAGAAACAGCCAATCAGTAATCAAATCTATGACATCAACGCCTGCGTTCAGTAGGTTACCAACCACAATTTTTGTTTTTGCTGATATCTGAATTGAGTGATGGATGATTTGGATGAACTATGAAAGACTGAATGCGATGACATAAGACTTCATTATTGTCTTTATGTAGGTACCTGGGATCTGAGCCCAGCAACATGGCCTTGGTTACAGTGACCTTGGGATCAGGGATGGTCCCTGATGTGAATCAACTGGACAGGAATCCAGGTCTGGCCAAGGTGGAGGTCGAGGGATCTCAGGTCCACATGTACATCAATGAGGTAAAGATCAGGGATTCCAACGATCCCAACTAAACCCAGCATTTAAACGAATGAATGATCAGGGGAATGACTTAACACTGATCCTAGTAAAAGCTCAGAATCAAAAGAATGAATGTTCAATGATAATGGGGTTACACTGATCCTAATAAAGGCCCAGCATTTCAATAGAATACTTTGATCCTTATAAAGGCCTAGCATTCAAAACATTAAATTTCAGGGATTAATAGGATCACACTGATCCCAATTAAAGCCCAGCAATCTAGGCCAAATGGATTGCATGTAATGACTGGTTATGGGTTCTAACTGAGCTTGATGAAGGCCTACCAAATTTTAAGAACAACATTTGGGATTTTTTTTATGAAAGTTCAGGGACTCTGAGGTTACCCTGATTCAAATTAATGCCAAAAAACCTGTTTTAATGAATGTTTATGGATCATGGGCCTTTGAGTACTATGGAAACATTTGCATTGGTCTGAACAGCATCACAAGGTGATGATTTAATTGTTAAGTACATGTAATAAAACTATACTATGATATTGGTTATTGCTGACTAAAGATTCAAAGATTCAGGACATCAAGACCAAATATAAGATCTTGTATGTAAAGAAAGATTTGAAGTATTTATTCAAACAAATTTTGGTGAGAAGATAATTAGGGGGGTAAGGTTGAGGTGGGAGAAAGGACATGGATTGTGACAGGTCTGTAAGGCGGTACCTTAACAATGGTAAAAAAAGGTTTGAAAGATATTACCGCCACATTGAAAGTTTTTATGAAATAATGAACATTGTTTGTCTGTTTTTGAAAATAAAAGATGTGTGTTATGTTGTAATTTGTAGATTACACAAGTTACTCAATGTATGAAATTCACTGCTGTCCAAACCACAGAGGTAAAGGATGCTAAACCAGTGCCAGTCAAAGCCATGCTGTACTACAAACCAGGTGAGTCTGTTATAACATTACAGTGCCAGTCAAAGCCATGCTGTACTACAAACCAGGTGAGTCTGTTATAACATTACAGTACCAGTCAAAGCCATGCTGTACTACAAACCAGGTGAGTCTGTTATAACATTACAGTACCAGTCGATGACATGCTGTACTACAAACCAGGTGAGTCTGTTATAACATTACAGTGCCAGTCAAAGCCATGCTGTACTACAAACCAGGTGAGTTTGTTATAACATTACAGTGCCAGTCAAAGCCATGCTGTACTACAAACCAGGTGAGTCTGTTATAACATTACAGTGCCAGTCAAAGCCATGCTGTACTACAAACCAGGTGAGTCTGTTATAACATTACAGTGCCAGTCAAAGCCATGCTGTACTACAAACCAGGTGAGTCTGTTATAACATTACAGTACCGGTCAAAGCCATGCTGTACTACAAACCAGGTGAGTCTGTTATAACATTACAGTGCCAGTCAAAGCCATGCTGTACTACAAACCAGGTGAGTCTGTTATAACAGTGCCAGTCAAAGCCATGCTGTACTACAAACCAGGCGAGTCTGTTATAACATTACAGTGCCAGTCAAAGCCATTTTTACAAGTTTTACAACTACTGGGGGAGGGGCATATCTATCTGTAATCATGTTTTGTACAACTACTGGGGGAGGGGTGTATCTATCTGTAATCATGTGTTGTACAACTACTGGGGGAGGGGTGTATCTATCTGTAATCATGTGTTGTAAAACTACTGGGGGAGGGGTGTATCTATCTGTAATCATGTGTTGTACAACTACTGGGGGAGGGGCGTATCTATCTGTAATCATGTGTTGTACAACTACTGGGGGAGGGGTGCATCTATCTGTAATCATGTGTTGTACAACTACTGGGGGAGGGGCATATCTATCTGTAATCATGTGTTGTACAACTACTGGGGGAGGGGTGTATCTATCTGTAATCATGTGTTGTACAACTACTGGGGGAGTGGCGTATCTATCTGTAATCATGTGTTATACAACTACTGAGGGAGGGGCATATCTATCTGTAATCATGTGTTGTACAACTACTGGGGCAGGGGCATATCTATCTGTAATCATGTTTTGTACAACTACTGGGGGAGGGGTGTATCTATCTGTAATCATGTGTTGTACAACTAATGAGGGAGGGGTGTATCTATCTGTAATCATGTGTTGTACAACTACTGGGGGAGGGGTGTATCTATCTGTAATCATGTGTTGTACAACTACTGGGGGAGAGGTGTATCTATCTGTAATCATGTGTTGTACAACTACTGGGGGAGGGGCGTATCTATCTGTAATCATGTGATGTACAACTAATGAGGGAGGGGTGTATCTATCTGTAATCATGTGTTGTACAACTACTGGGGGAGAGGTGTATCCATCTGTAATCATGTGTTGTACAACTAATGAGGGAGGGGTGTATCTATCTGTAATCATGTTTTGTACAACTACTGGGGGAGGGGTGTATCTATCTGTAATCATGTGTTGTACAACTACTGGGGGAGGGGTGTATCTATCTGTAATCATGTGTTGTACAACTACTGGGGGAGGGGTGTATCTATCTGTAATCATGTGTTGTACAACTACTGGGGGAGGGGTGTATCTATCTGTAATCATGTGTTGTACAACTACTGGGGGAGGGGTGTATCTATCTGTAATCATGTGTTGTACAACTACTGGGGGAGGGGCATATCTATCTGTAATCATGTGTTGTACAACTACTGGGGGAGGGGCATATCTATCTGTAATCATGTGTTGTACAACTACTGGGGGAGAGGTGTATCTATCTGTAATCATGTGTTGTACAACTACTGGGGGAGGGGTGTATCTATCTGTAATCATGTGTTGTACAACTACTGGGGGAGGGGTGTATCTATCTGTAATCATGTGTTGTACAACTACTGGGGGAGGGGTGTATCTATCTGTAATCATGTGTTGTACAACTACTGGGGGAGGGGTGCATCTATCTGTAATCATGTGTTGTACAACTACTGGGGGAGGGGTGTATCTATCTGTAATCATGTGTTGTACAACTACTGGGGGAGGGGTGTATCTATCTGAATCATGTGTTTTACAACTACTGGGGAAGGGGTGTATCTATCTGTAATCATGTGTTGTACAACTACTGGGGGAGGGGTGTATCTATCAGTAATCATGTGTTGTACAGCCAGTATCTTGACTTATTTGCTTCACAGTCATCCACTGTTCTCCATACAAAGGTTTGATGACTGCTTTGAATTTAGAGATTGAAGGTCATTAGTATTACATGTACTGATAATCAATATAAAAAAACTTTGACAACAATTAAAAAAGTACTAACATGTACTGGCAGTCTAATTTGAAGTTTGATGTATTTATGTGTGAATATGGTGATACTGTCTTGAATATAATCTGATTCTTTTTATTTTACAGAGGTATCAGCTGTTGTGTCGTACGACCCCACCCCTTCCAGCCGAGTAAAACTCTGTGGGAATCAGATTTGTTCACGTGCAGGTCACATGACAACTTCCAGCCTTTCTCTTCTAATTATGTTATTGGCATTAATTTGTTTTGGCTGAGAAACTTGATTAATTGAAGATTGTACATTCCTTGATAGAGTTCTCCCTTTTAATATTAGATAATATATAGGGTCATATTGATTAGAGTTAAGATTTTTGTTTTGTATTTTTCTTTACAGTATATATTTTCATTGAAGATATATAATGTAGATTGTATAGACTTGATATTCTATAGTTGTATGAGATAGTATATTTGCAACTTTTATTTACAGGTAGTATTTTTATTTTCCTGAGGGAGTAATTTTGTTCGTTTGTTGGGTTTTTTGGTAATGAAAATTAATTAGATTCAACTTTTGTTGACAAAATTTTCTTTAGATGTACATGTTTGTTTATTGCAAGAACTATTAACCTTGAATTCTATTTAAAAATTAATTTCATCAGTTTCAGAACACAATGCAAGCTATTGTGGAATTCAATGTTTCATCGGGAAAATATTTTTTATTTTCAAAAGTAGGGGGTTTTTCGGGGTTTTGGGTTTTGTTTGGGTTTTTTTTAATTTAAGGTGGAATAACACATCGTCATAAAATGGCTGACCTCTGATCGAAACAACATTTTGTTTTATTAAAAGGATTTTATTGACTGCAACTTATAGCTTACCTCATAGCAGAGTGGATAAAGTGTTCAGAGCTTATGATCTGTAAATACCGAATTCGAATCCTGCAGGGGTTTTTGTTGTTACTTACTGAATTGATTTTTTTAGATATTCATTTTTTATCCCCAAAATGCAAATTTTTCACTTATTTGACATATGTATAGTTTATTTATCATTATATCTTTCATGATCATAATCAAATAATTTACAGTTAATTTGAGTGACTTTTTCCAGGTGTGTTATTCCATCTTAAGAAAAAAATTGAAGCGACAAAAATGTGATGTAATTGAATAATTAACAGACAAATGACAATTCAATTTTATGTTGAACTTTTGATGAAAATCTGGGTTTATCTTTTTCTTTGCAGAAATTTTAAATCATGATTTTGTGGAGGGTTTTATTTTATTTTAAAGATTTCTGCTGAATTAATTTGGATTTTCTTTTAAAGATTGTGATACTTCCCAAATGTTTGAAGTTTGATCAATTTTGTTAAAGGGAGTAATTTTCAAACAGAGGTGTCATCCATTTTTAAACAAAATCAATTTGCTCTAAGGTAAAAATGTATAATAGAGTCATAAACGGCAACAATGACATGGCGGGTAGGATAATTTCAGAAACGTTCTTGAAGTATTGAGAATATACTGTATATCCAGGTTTTTTCTCTCAAAATTTGTAAACATGAGCTGAATCTGCAACCATTTTTATTTGCTTAGTCATTTTTACCAATTTAAAAAGTTTCTTTAAAAACAAACAACGGACATCGGGTAATTTTTATTGTATTTTGTCCAATCTGAAAGTGATGGAGAAAAATTGGATCATCTTGAAAAATAACCGATAAAGTAATGTACAAACCCTGATCAGGGTCGAAGAATATAGTTTTCCTTCATAAAAATATCTTCTACGCCAGTGAAAAAAAAATAAACAAAGGTAATTAAGATACAACGGATACAAACACGTGCAGGCATGTTTTGTTTCTTTCTAAGAATTTATGTGTACATTATAATCCTTTTTATTTATGCTATTATTAATAAACTTGTGTATATTTTTTTAGCTTACTGATATTTTATTTTTTCTATTTTTATACAAGACAATGTAAGGAACAAAGTATATTATATTCTTTTGTATATCTGCTATTCTTGTACCGTACTTGAATAATAAAAATAAAGCTAACAAAATCTACACAATGACTTGCATCTTCTTGCCTCCTGTTAAACTGGACTGTTAAACTGTTCCGTTTGTGGCAGCTTCCCTGACAGTAGATGTAAGGCTTTTATTCCTGAACACATGGAAATGTCAATTATATAAATATGGATATCTTGGCATCTTAGAAGAATCCATGGAATCCACAAAAAGGTTATACTTGATTTCATTTTCACAACCTAAATATGTCTCAGCGACTAAGATATGATTACCTGGTATAAAAAGTGTAGGTTATTCTTCTATGGTCAAATATCAATAAATATCAACGTACTTGTACTAATGAACATGTGCCCTTTAACATGTTTTAATGTTATGCCTGTATTGAAACCAAAATCAATATCATGTCTTAATTAAATCCTCATCCTTTATGTTTGGAACTTTCCAATAGTATACATATATTAAAAACTAAAAAGGCTGTTTCATAGATATATTTACTGTATAATGATATTGAAACTCAAGGACTGATTAAAAATTTGAATCTTCAGTCAGCTTTTTAGCTCGCCTGAGATGTATCATAAGTCAATATTAAGTGTATAATAAGTCTGTGTCCCATGAAACTTATGGTTGTTTCCTATATTATATCACAAGTCTTTGTCCAATTGTCTTCTGTATCATAAGTCTGTGTCCTAGGTATCATAAGTCTGTGTCTTCTGTATCATAAGTCTGTGTCTTCTGTATCATAAGTTTGAGTCCTTGGTATCATAAGTCTGTGTCTTCTGTATCATAAGTCTGTCCTTTGTATCATAAGGCTATGTCATCTGTATCATAAGTCTGTGTCCTATGTATCATAAGTCTGTGTCTTCTGTATCATAAGTCTGTGTCTTCTGTATCATAAGTCTATGTCCTCTGTATCATAAGGCTATGTCATCTGTATCATAAGTCTGTGTCTTCTGTATCATAAGTCTGTGTCCTCTGTATCATAAGGCTATGTCATATGTATCATAAGTCTGTGTCTTCTGTATCATAAGTCTATGTCCTCCATATCATAAGTCTGTGTCCTCTGTATCGTAAGTCTGTGTCCTCTGTGTTTATCATAAATCTGTCCTCTGTATCATAAATCTTTGTCCCATGCATCATTGGTTTTTCATTTGTCTGTGTCCTATGTATCATTATATAAATAGTGATGGTTTGAGAGGGCAACAGTTGATATTGATATTTCTGATAAAACCATTGTCAATTTGTTCACTGTGTATCATCGTTCTCTTAACTATGTTTCATTAATATGTACACCATGTAAATTAATATGTTCACTATGTATCATTAATATGTACACTATGTAACATTAGTCTGTACGCTATGTATCATTCATCTGTTTACTATGTATTACATTATTTTGTACACCATGTATCATTAATATGTACACTATGTAACCTTAGCCTGTACACTATGTAACATTAATATGTACACAATGTAACATTGATATGTACACTATGTATCATTAATATGTACACTATGTAACATTAGTCTGTACACCATGTTTCATTAATATGTTCACTTTATAACATTTATTTGTTCTATATTTAACATTAGTCTGTTCAATTTGAAACATTAGTCTGTTCACTGTGTAATATTAGTCTGTTCACTTTGTAACATTAGTCTTTTCACTGAGGAATATTAGTCTGTTCACTTTGTAACATTAGTCTGTTCACTGTGTAATATTAGTCTGTTCACTTTGTAACATTAGTCTTTTCACTGAGTAATATTAGCATGCTCACTTTGTAACATTAGTCTGTTCACTGTGTAATATTAGTCTGTTCACTTTGTAACATTAGTCTGTTCACAGTGGAATATTAGTCTGTTCACTTTGTAACATTAGTCTTTTCACTGAGTAATATTAGCCTGCTCACTTTGTAACATTAGTCTGTTCACTTAATGTATTCTAGTCTGTTTCCTGTATATATCATACACAAGTATCTGCCCTAGTCATGTACGGTATGTCTTTAGTCTGTTTATATCCTTTATCTGTTGTCTTCTAGGTTATCATTATTATTTTTATTTAGTCCCAAAATATCATTTCTCACCTTTTGGGTAATTTTTAACCAAAATATTCATGACTGACAAAGAAGTACAATTGGAATTGATGAAAGGTAACAAAAAATCCAATTTACCTAAAGAAATTAACAAGAATGAAGAACAAATTTCTTACAGAGATTTAGAAGTCACTTGAAACACCTTGCATATTTCCTTAATTGTAGGTGCTTTAATCATTCATATGTGGATAGTTTATGGAATTGTCATAAACTTCAAATTAAAAACTATTGGAAATATGCTTTAAGGACGTTTTCTTAAGTATTTTTTAAAAATCTACACACAAAGCTTAACCGAAATTCAATGCAAAATGTTGGGTCTATATGCTTCTTTCTGTGCTATGGCGTATTTAATATGACCTTTCTGAACTGAAAGTGCAAATTGCACATAAATCGCTTTTCCCTCTATAATTTTTCATCGGAATGAACTATGGCATCAAATACAAATTTATACTATTAAAATAAATAAAATTAACAAAAAGAAAAAGTTTGAAATGTCTTCACCTAATTGTGATTTTGACGTTTTGACACTGATAAAACGCCATTTTTAGCCATTAGCGATTTAACATTCAATGAAATTATTTAATTTAAAAGTCTCCAACTTTTTCTCAATTTGTAATAGACCCAAAATGGCTACCCAAAACAGAGGAACGAACCTCTTTAAATAGTGTTATAGACAAATAAACACAAATACATCATAGCCCCAGAACTAAAAGCATTAAATACAAATTATTGCATGGTCAGCTGCTTATATAAATATGTTTCAAATTCAACACAAATTAAATGAGATAGAGGTAAAAGGTTCCTCTATGATGTTAGTTTTCTTAATTAAGGGTATTTGGATTAATTTGAAACTCATGAATAGCTTCACTAATGAAACCAACAATTATTACCATTAATTAGCTTTTGTAGTTATTGCAATAGAGTTATATAATTAAGTGATTTCAGCATCAGGTACACAAGGAACTTGATCCCAAGAATCAATCGGCTGTCAGTCACAGAGGTGGGATATATTAGATCAAAGTCAACACTTCACATCCTAATGTAGGATCTTCACCTATTATCGAGTCACTGTAGCAACAATAAAGGTAAGTACATGTACTACAAATGTATAAATGTAGAAGAAAAATTGTTGAAAAAGTGTTTTTTGGCTCAGTCATTTACGAAAAATGAATGATTTTGTATGTTTTAGAGATGACTGTCGATTTCTGATAAGTATGTAAAATGTCCCGCTCATTTATTGAAATTAAGTTATATAAAAAATACAAAGATTTTAATGCTATGACAATAAACATGTAGAACCAAATCAATTGATACAAATTCTTTAACAAAACATTTAAATTGCCATCTTGTGACGTTGTGTGTTGAAAAGTATAAGCCTAGGTGTAGTGAAATACCTTAAATGAATTGTGATGTCATATGAAAATTACAAAGATTTATGCTCTAATAATTCTTCAAAATGAAACGGGGGGGGGGGGGGGGGGGGGGGTTAAAAAAATGTTTATTTATATATTTATATTGTAGAAAACGTTAGATATATGCAGAATTCTAATTGTTCAAGGAGGCTGGATGGTCACCAAATTATTTATCAGATCTACCTTAGATTTAAAAAAGAATTCCTTAGCCATAAAATATTAAGTAAAGAAAAAATCATAATATCTCGGATTTTAAAATTAGATATTTTGCTAGATGTATATCAATGCGTCATCCGAGGCACGGAGATAATAAGTAATATCAATATACACGCAAGATCTTCCTCTAAAGGAGATTTTTATAGTCTTAAAATGGCCATGACCATTCAGTCCTCTTAAGGGATACAGCACACGACAATATTTTTTTTGTTTATCTTTAAACTTTTCTAGCAACCCTTAAACCTGTACATCACAAGACATAACTTGAAATCTTCTGTTTCTAAACAGTAGTGTTCGTGTCATTAAGAGTTATCCCCCTTTGTCTGATGTTCTTCTCCAAATTGGATTATGCTGTAATTGCATAATGCAAATACAGATACAACAAACAGAAGAAATATTTCTGGAAGAGTTTTTTGAGTATTTGTATAATATTTGTCAAATCTAGAATTAATTCTATACCGTATGTTTGGCGAGCTAACTTGACATTGTCATGTCTATGTTAAATTGAGCTGTGCTGTGTTTGCTTGGGTTAAACTCTATACAGAGTGCTGTAGGCCTGGAAGGTTTATTTTGATTGCTATAATTACGTGATTATGTGATGTGACGGTATTTATTTAATGGGATTTTGTTTGTATCGGGCCTTAGAATGCACACAGAACCTGAGATATAGTGTACGGACGTGCTGAGAGAAGAGACCATAGCGATAGTGCAGAGAAACCCCGGTAAGTTATAGTAACCTCTTACATGTACATGTTTTAGGGTAGAGTGGTATACGATAGTTAATATTATTTAAAAATTCATAATTGTTAGAAAATATAATCTCATTTACGTGATTTCTAACTTCTATTCTGTGTACTGCAAAATGGAAAATTCATTTGGGCGTAGATTTCGTTCATTACATCCGAGCTTTGAAGGTTCCCTATGAGGAGATATCTGTGTGTTTGTCTGTCTGTCCATCCTCCACCACTTGTCCAGGGCAATATTATTTTCTCTCCACTTTACACTATCTGGCCTATGCCTTACCCACAAAATGTGTTTGGGTGTGTGGTGAATTAGAAACAAGTTTCTAATTGTTTGTTCAAGGTCATAGCAAATTTTGTAAAATCCTTGTAAATGCCATATAATTTTCTCTTCCCTTTGCTCAATTTGGCTGAAGCTTCACCTACAGAGTGCATTTAGGTGTAGAGGGACCTTCAACCAAGTTTCTATGTCAAGTCAAGGTCATATCTGACCTCTGTGTAAAATCCTTGTTTGCATCCATTATTTTCTCTCTAAAATCTTGAAGCAAAGGTAAGAGATATTCCAAGGATTTAAAGTTTACTCAGTTGAAGTAAAGCTTTCATCTAAGCACCTACTGGTAAGCAAAATTGAAGGCTACATTTTTTAAGCTGGTTTTTCAAAGGAAAAAATTCTGGTTATTGAAATTGCGAAAGTTGCGGGCAGGCGATTGGGTGGGCAGCTGCCAAGAGGGTATCCCTAATCCCTATTGAACAGATAACTTCTCCTTTAGTTTTCAAGATAGGAAGTTGTTTTGCAGATCAATTGTACATATATCAGAGATGTGCATATTGTATTGATTTTTAATCTTTTATGGAAGAAATACCACCTGTTGAACTTAGTCATTTTTTCATATGATATTGCATATAGGGTACCCCTATTGTAAGGGTAATCCCTCCTTTGCAGATCAATTGTACCTATATTAAAAGTGTGCATATAGCTAGGATTTTGATTTTTGATAATTTATGAAAAAAATTCCACCAGTTGAACTTTTTGAATTTGTTGACAAAATATTGCTGATATGGTACCATAGGTAGTGTTTGTTTATTTAGGGTTCACAAATAGATTATGGATACTGTTTACTAAAAAAAACGGTTTGCTGTCACAATGATAGCTTTTTTTCTTGTTTTTAATTACCGTGTAATATAGTAGCAAACTTTTTTGAAAAATATACTTAATATATTGTTATAGAGAGAATCTTTCAGGTTTTGAGGTTACTTTGTAGTTGCCAGTATAAATAATTTTGTGAAATTGATACACAAACTTATATAATATATTACTGTTTACTGTAAAAGCTAGTTAAAATACTGCTGTGATTCCTTAGTTCCAGCAGCTTAAAATGTTACCTGTGACAGGCCGATATTAGTGAGCTTCATAATATCTGATTGTTACCAGTGGTTACAGTACTGATATCCTTCAAAATCAGACTGGCTCATGTGAATCAACAATGAAATTCAATGAGAGTGTTTTAAGTATGATAAATGCTGAAAACAGTTCTGTATGAAAAAATATCAGACAGTTCTCAGCCCTAACAGAACTGTTTTCGACATATATGCATTACTTAGCTTCATGAGTCCAGCTAGTGATTAATTTACATTTTAATTGTTGAATCTTTCCTGCATTTTGAATTTTGAGTTCTTACTGTGATACCTTGAATCTCTGAATACCAGAGTAATACATGTACGTGTTTCTCTGAATGAAATGCTAAATTACACACATATATATAACCTCATACATGAGAAGGAAGATAATTATCTTTGCATGACTACCATACATGTTAACCTCCAGTGGTGAAAAAATAAGTAGATTTAGAACCCAAAAGAGGTTGCATTTCTCGTGACCTTTTCCACGTATATATTTCAAAGTACATATTTTTTATTAATACTACATATGTAGATAGGGTTTCTGATTAGTATTTAAAGGGCATCAGCTTAATTATAAAAGACTTTAAAAATCAAGCAATATCAACACATTAAAAAGAAAACGTTTGCATGCATTTACCATCAAATTGATTGAGCTTTTTTTTTAACAGTCAGTGACCACGGTATCATAAGTACCTTCATATCATAAGTATATAAGTCATTTCTTTACAAATTACACATGAAGGTTATGGGCAGTATTTGTTTATCTTATGGCACTGAGCAATCAATAGTACAACAGATTCCTCCTTTTGATGATGAAGTATACCACATCTACACTCAGCTGTTACCGCTGGACCAGATCGAAGGGGACTCCCAGGCTCAGTATATCGGGGGAAAGCTTTGTGTAACAGCTCCCCACGTGTTGGCTTATTGATGTGTGTCACAAGTGATGCCCCCCCTCCAGTCATATTTCGGGGAACATGTTTTGTTTGTATTGACGAGAGGGCATTGATTTGGATATAAGTAAATCTACAGGCTATGTGGTAGGCAGATATCAGATTGTTATCTTCAACTTTACAAAATGGTGATTCATCTGTCATCATATTCTTGACCACTGTGGTCCTATCAGAGAATGCTCTTTATAAAATATAAGAAGTCAGTACATGTTGAGATGTGTGTATTGATTCCATGTCAAGGTCATGTCAGATCATGAAGGTTAAATTTCTGTCGCTAAGTCAGATTTTACAGTGACTCAGTTATATATATACATTTTCTTCCTTGTGTGTTTTAAAATCTAATGAATACCGGAGTTGGTATTTTGATTCAGAAATCAATGATTTTTCAGTTTTCAATAGTTGTCATGCTTTTATCCCAAAAATTCTAATCAAATTGGTCTCTTTGTTAGTTATGAGCTGTGATCAAAATGCTGGAGTTACTTCCCTTATATCATCCACTTACCTGACAAGACACAGGGAACTATTTGTGAAAGATTAAAGAATAGGAAATGGTTTATTGCATCTTTTTTCAAATATTTCGAAGACAATGATATGAGGCCAGTTTTTGAAATTGAGCGTCTAGTTTATTTCTGTTTTCTGTGCAGTCGTTAAGCCTGACTATCGAGACTCGGGAAATTATTACAAAGCTTTCATTACCAATGATCAGGTGTTCAGCATGGCCCTAATCTAGACAATTAGTTTGCAAAGCATAAAAAACATTGAAAATTGTTTCCAATATTCAGGTGCAGATTAGAGTGAATGATAAGAGAAATAGGGAGGAGAAGTACGCTACAGCTGTCCGGATCCTCTTATGAAAACTCTCAGGTGTGGCGACGGAATCACTCGGTCCTTTTGAGTAGATGTTTGGTACCATGCAAATGGGCACCAGTCAAAAGAGTTCTCCAAGACAAATTAACGGAATGAAAATCTCTCCAATGCCATAATGAACAGATGGGATCATTATCAGCATTTCTACATCAGTAAAAAATGAATGAATAGGTATAAACATATAATGTATAAGGGATAAGACAGAACTATCAGTGTACAGAAACTGTTTGACTGATGAAACATCTGTTGTCCAAGATAAGCGGTTAATTAGTGAACACTAGCCGGTTTCCCGGTGGTACAAATTTTGGAGGTATGGATATCATTGGAGGTGACAAGGCAGGCCCAGCATGCATCAGGCTGATGATGTTTTCGCAGACAGACTGGAATTATTCAGAAATTACAGTGGCGATAAGTTCCCTGGCACCTGTCTCCCTGATAAAGATAACCTCTGTTGGTAGTATTCTTACTCTAGTAAATGATGCACTATAACTTGTTATTTCTGTAATTAGAGCTACTTGTGTATCAGGTAGTAGTTATCCTGGATTTTTCCTGCATTGTTTGTTTTTATTTTGGTGAGGGTTTAATAAGTTCAAGGGTTTTATTTGTGTTTCTGTGCCCTTAAGTATTCTATCAGTAAGTCTGATTTCTGTGAATGGCAACTAGTGTAGGAATGCTGAGAGAGAATTATTAAAGGGTGACAACTCCAGCAGGGTCCAACAGCAGGGGAGCTCACTCTGTCTTTGCTCCCTCTTTACTTCCTGTCTTCTCCAGTCATTGTTGTGTTAGCAACTCATTTTTTTCTCTTGCCTGGCTCCCAGATTTTGGTGACAGATTCTTTAACTTCAAACCTACGGTCTTGCTGTATCTGACATGTTGATTTCCACTTCTATTCCATATTTCTTTTTTGTTTGAGTTAATGAAAATCAGGAGCATCAGAACATGAGGAAATGTCGCTTTACTTAAATTTCGTAACCAATTCTTTTTTATAAGTATAAAGAGATAGACTGTAATGTTAACTAATAATTAGATGCAAAATTTCTGGTTAGGAATAATAATTACTAATTGTTTTCTGACCCATTTATGAAGACCAATGCAAAGATATGATACTGGTTCTTCTGAAACAGCTCAAGGGAGCTTTGCCTGAACTTTAAACAATCCAGGTGCGTGTTTGCTTTCAACATTGCCTATCTATATTTCTTAGTAAGAATCTACAGCTGTGTGCTCTGTGTATACAGAATACAGGCCATCTCTGTCTATTTGTGGCTCTGTCTTCTGTATCTCTTGGGATGTATATCTTTTTCTGTATCACTCTGGCGCCGTTTTTTTCCCCCTGCATCTGTTTAATTCTTCAGCACCACATGCTGCAGCATTTGAATCTTTGAGATTTGACTGATGTGTAATTGATTATTGGAATTTGTGAAGACAGCACCTCTCTGATCTGTTTCTCACACTCTGGAGTTGTAAGTGCCTGCACTGGTAGCTGTCCGGGTCGCTGTTTGATCCTGTGTCATCTGACGCAAGTTGGAGTGGGTTCCAATCCACTCTGTTATGTCTGGACGGCAGTCGTAATGGGTGTTTACAAACCGTTGTCACCGAGCCTGATCTCTGGGAGTGATTGACAGGTCTGGGGTCACGGGAGGTCACATGATTGGTGGTGGGACAATGACTGGTGTCTCGTGGTCAGCTGTCACTTTCTCTCGTATATACTGCACTGTCTTCGTGGCATGATCAGAGTTAAAGATTTAGGAGAATAAAAGCATTCGTGATAGAATAAATAAATGCTGAAGAACACCTTGATTGTTGACTCTCCCTCCTGCTGCTATGATTCAGGATTATTTTGATTGCAATATCTTTGTGTGTTACAAGTTATTGTACAAACAATTCAAAGTGAATCATTTAAATTCATTCTTGTACAATTTTATAATGAAAGAATTTACAAACTTTGAAGATTCAGTATAATTTCAAAACCAGCGTTAGTTTCTACTGTAAATGATTTTGATTAGTAACCATAGAAAAAGCTGATTTATCATAAAGTTAACCTTTCTTGATAACTATAGACACACATGTAATTGAACTGTGCCTGCTGACATTTAAATGTAAAAGTTAATCCAAGTATTGATATGCTGGAATCAGTAAAAGGCACCTCGTACTGGTGTTGTCAGTTACAGCGGTGTAGGGTTGTTATCCGTGTGAAGAATTCCGCATTCCGTCGCTCCTCTCTCAGCTTCTCTCGTATAGATGGCAGCCCTTTAAAGCCTGGAGCTGTTGCAGAAGGCTCAGTAACAAGTTTTGAGCGAGTGTTTGTTGTTCCGTGCCCACACCAGTAAGCTCATCAGGCCACTCTGAGATGGGGATGCCTTCCTCCTTCGATGCGATCCAGACCCCGTTTGAGATTCCGTAACATGTGTTTTGTATTGGGAGGGCGAATGGCATCTTTTCCGATTTTGTCAAGGGTTGCACATGTTTCTCTCCTCTCTCCTGGCGCCAGTCTGTCGCTCAAGAACCTGCATAATCAGTTAAAGTTTTCCAGCTACCGAAGGTGAAAATTTGAACCATATGATTTTGCTATGTCAGTCTTGATAAGTTAAATACTAGACGAGTAATCTTAAAAACATCTGTTGGCAGAAAAAAACAGACTTCTCCAGATTTTGTTTTTAGGAATTCATCTAAGTTTTAACTGTTATTACGAAGTTGAAAAAAGTACAAGAATGCAGAAGACTGGTGTCTGGACAATATCTGTATAATTTCCCATACACCCTGCACTAATATGTCAGGAATTTCCTCTCCATGTTGTCGTGGAAGCTTTGCTGTTGGATTGATCAGTGGGTGGTGTAAGGTGTCCTTAATTCCTCATAGCTTTATGATGCCATGGGTACTGAGCTTGCAACCCTTGGTCAAGATGAGGTAGCTTTATACACCACCCTACAGTTACTTAGGTTCATCAGTCAGTGTTATTAATGTCACCATCCATGAAAATATAATTAGCAGCATAATTATGATAATCACGGTTTTTTTTAAAATTGCTTTGTGTATGTAAGATTTTGTGTACGTATGTAAGCTTAATACATGTACTTAGAAGTGTTGCTATTGGTAAAGCGTAAAATAAGTGTAAGATAATCAATGTGATTGCTAGCATGTTGTACACGTGTTGCCAGTGGGGCATTGACAGACACATGTGTCACACCCAACAGCTGTACAGAGAGGTGGCACAGAAGGCAGGAGGCTCAATGGGCCACCGGGCTCACCAGACTCGGGCAGTTCACCTCAGTAGATATTTTGACCTTTGTGTACTTATGAATATACAGATTTTAAGTCCGGTAATGGTTTACCTTGACCTTGGCCAAGGTCAATTATAGCTGACCTGGTTTGCATACCTGTAGTCTCAAGCAGATGGAAATTAAAAGTCAACAACTAGATGCTGTTTTAACAATCAGGAATTTTACAACTATTTTTTATTTGTTGATTTTTAAAAAATTTCTTAGACAATTGTAAAAACCATGTATGACAATACTTTATGATATATATTAAAGCACCAAAAGACTAGAAAACAATGACAAAAAAACCCAGCTACACAGTGTACTCAACAAATGCTGTCAGCCAATTATGTGTTTACAGTTCCTTTATGCTTGAAATAATACACCATTGGATTGTTTTGATAAAATTGCAAGAGAATCTATGATTTGATGAGGAAATTCTTGAATAAACCTCTTTCAGTGACCACTTTTGGTAAGTTTAAGTAGATACAATCTGAGGTATACATTAAAAAATAAAACAAGATGAATATTTCCCTGTGTATGGTATGACACCAAATGTAATTAATTTAGATAGGCGTCTCCATGGACAACAAATATGACAAATGGGGACATTCTGAATTACTATCAAAAAGAAAGGAAGGAAAGAAAGAAAGGAAATCATTTCTTAATCAAAAGGAAGAGTGAAGAAAAAACTTTGGCAATTCACTCCAGTTTATGTTGAAATATGTTTATGTGAAAATAAAAACAATCAAATGAATGAAATTTTAGCAGAAAGATTTATAAATTATTATTTGATTGAGATTTAGTTTTGTTGATTTTCAAAAGGCTCAAACTTTCATTATATTGACAATATGTTACAAAAGATTTAGGCGGGATTGTTCATTTGCGTAACATTCGTCATGCAGCTTTTTATTCCGGCGAGTTTTAACAATACAGTGTAGGTATAATGGCAGTCAATAGAACAGCATATGTTACAACAGCTGCGTCCAGTACATACACCACAGTAGCAGAGACCTTTGCTAACAATGGAGGCTGACTGCAATATCCCGAACCCAAGGGCTTTGCAAACAGTCAGCCCCAAAGACAGATCTCTAGAAAAACACACTCTATAGGAGAGTTCCAAAATACAACTTCTCATGGACAAATTGTCAGCCATGTTTGTTATAGCGCTTGTTGCCCTTTTCTTGTCAAGAGTCTGGCTCTCCATTCTAAAAGGAATTGGGAACACTAGAGTGTGCAGCATATGGCAGTATTACAAAATCAAAAAGTGCTGCATACAAGTGATTAGCCCTTTCTCTTCGGCTGGTGACCGTTTTCCCTCTCTTTGTTTATTGATTTACAATTTTCTCAATAAATAAATGCATTTGTGTTTTAAATCTGCTAATTAAATAGTTAACTGGATCAAAGAATGACTAATAAGAATTCCTGAGATTCTTCAACTATATTTTCCTGACCAGCTACATACTGTATCAATGACCTTATGGAAAAATCCAAATAAAAATAGCTTCAGGGAATTTCTTGATAGACTGTGTCCAAACATGGCAAGGACTGGCCACTGCTGAATAATCCAATCTCTCCGGAGTAATTACTGTATTGCATTGTGTGGCCAACAAAGACAGGTGCCACTTTACACATCTCTGCTACTCATTCATTGACCATTAAGTACACTTATCTTAGTACTGATTATGTTTTAGTAGGGAGTATACATGCATTTCTGTTTTGTTTTTTTAGGGATTTGGAATTTTAATCTTATGAACTTTTATTAATGCATGAAGAACTACAGAAATGTGAAAGATACATAGCTCTGCTTTGGAAAGCTTTGAACCCTGTGGGGTGGAATTATGAGATGTTTTTACAATGGATTGGCAAAGTGATTGCTTTCTAGACAAATTGTTTTCTTGGCTTAACCTGATTGAATGTTCAACAAGAACAAATTGTTATTTTAGGGAATTATCTATTTTGGACAGAATTAATACTCTGCAAGAACAAATTGTTTTTGTAGGAAATTATCTACATGTATTTTGGACAGTGCTTAAACTTTGATTGATGATCACTAAGCCAGATTTACATAGTAGTTTTCTATCTACAATCTTTTACTCTAGGACTGAGCATCATTGCAACAAGTGTATACACCAGCAGGACTGTTCAATCACCTTCCTTAAGCCAGCAACGACTTGCACATCAGCTCTCTCACTGAGGAGTCCCTCCCCATTAATTGTAAGTAACAGATCGAGCAGCCAGATTTACGGCTATGTGTAACAAGGTTCTTTATTTTCAGCATCAAGGGCATGATATTATGTAAGAAACCTGCCTTATCAAATTGGATGGGGCCAGGAGCTGTACCTGTCGTGGTGTCTTGTGCTCTGTAAACTAAATCTACTGACTGATAGAAGACTGTCTATATAACATCATCAGGTGGTTTCTGCTAACCTATGAGAACTGTCTATAGCCTGATGGCAGATGTCCTGTTATAGTTCATCTATACTAACACTTTGGACAGTGATTGAAACCTCCTGGTAGTTGTCTGTAACACATAGACTGACCATAATGTATATATACTGCTACAATTAATGACATCATCACTGACCTCATAGCTGGGATTAGGTACAGACTTAAGAATGTGGTATTCTGGCAGATGTACTCGTCGTCATTTTAATTCAATGCCAGAAAGAATACCAGTAAATAAATATAACCTGTGAACTGAAATAGCAAACCATCACCCAAATGGATTTATATAAAAATTTTCATCAAAGTTTTTCAATTTCATATTTTATAATGTATAGGAATACAATTAAATCTGACAATTTCAATTAGATTTTGATTGATATGTGATATGTGTATGTATTTAACATTTTTTTTTTTTATCTTAATGAACAGATGATATTTTTTTTTTATTAATTTTCATGCACTTCCTGGTCTCTGAATTGATTGCAAAGCATTTGGAGTACATGTATGATAACAACCTAATATTTTATTAAGAGGCTGCACGGTTGTGGCCATTTTAAAACTATATGAATCTCCCGGAGAAGAAGAGTCAGTAAGCAGATATTGGAAAATTTTCAGGCGAATATATTTGGTATTTTTCTTAACTTGATAATAGTTTATGTTAAGAAATGGTATTAAAAATTTTAAGGCCAATCTTTTTTGATAATGATTGAAGAGTTTATCCTTTGTTATAATGTACAATTTTTTGGAGCATGTCACTCTGCCCCAGCCTGTGGGGTGGTATTATTACCTCAGACTGTGTGGTGGTATCAATTAACATTTGACTGTGTCTGTTGAGGAGGAGGGAGCCCTATTTGTACCAACATCTACTGACATCAGGCTGTCTGTCAATGATCAAGGAAGCTCAGATCACAAGAACTCCGTCTGTATATACAGATATTGCTCTGAAGCTTGAAGACTCAGGTTAAGCCACAATTAAATCATTTTATTGCAACCTTCAGGCAGAAGTTAGAGTCCTCTGATTCTTATGCAAGTACTAAATTTGCCAATACAACTTATTTTTGTTTTGATGTCAACTGCCCAATTCCAAATCTCACTGATGCAGATCAATAGGAGGGGGGGGGGTCTTATTCTGAAATATGAAAATACAAGTTCAAACAAATATGTTTATATTTGAAATGTATGGAGACTTCCGCAGACTGTGATCAATTTCCTATAGGATCAGTGTGTGATCCCTACTCGGAACCTGCTGCCTTCCCAGGCCTCTCTACATTTATCAATGCTCCCTGGGAAATGTACCACACAAAAGCCAGGCTGCATATTTTAAACAAATATTTGGTGGGTCGAAAAATTAGCATATTTTGGACTTGCAGATGTTGTTTAAATGTTCTTTTCACAGACATTATTACCAGTTTTGTTTTTTGCAAGTTTAATTAATTTTGCTGTATTAGAAGGAAGAAAAAGTATTCTTTTAATCAGTAAGTTTATTTGTGTAGGTTTTTCTTCTCTTATTTTCTTAGATTATAAAATATTTGTTCAAGTTTAAATGAAAGGGCCATTATATGATGCTATTGTGTTATTTGGCAGAGTGATGATTTGAATTACCGGTACTAGAGCTAGTCTTTAGAACTGGTTTGGAGAAGTTAAAACTGTGACAGTATTTATGACAATATTGTACTTCTGTGTATGTCTAAGCAGACCTTAGTATCTGTAATTGATTAATCTGTTTTGGTGAGGAGGACACTGTTTCGCCTGGTTATGCATTACCTTTGACTTGACACTGTCTGGAATTTACTTGCAACACAAAGGGGTGCCAACCCTGGTAACAACTTCCAGATGAGAGTGATGGCCCCTGCCCTAAGAGTGCACCACATTGCTTTAGAGTTCATTGCCTTCTCTCTGTCCTGAGTGATTCCACCTTGTATTGTACTAGCTGTCTATCCATAGCATCTCAACAACTCACTAACAATTAATCAAATTCTGATATCTTAAAATCAGTCCTTATATTAATTGCCTTAAAAATTGGCTAAAATATGTTATTTTCTGATCTTTTCCACAACTGTTACAATGGATAATGGCCCAAATTCAGATTCTTAGCCTACGCACTTAGGCCCACTGGGAGCTAGGGTATCAAGACATCTCTGGAATGGGTCGTAGGAGGTGGAATTTTTTTAGTTACTATCAAAACTACAGTACAAAGTTTTGCCCTTTATTCTGACAAGTTCTATAGACTTTTAAACACATGACAGACACAGGATTTTCATTTTCAGATTTTCATAACCCACAAAACTTTTGCAGAGAAATGTTCCACTAATATTTTTTAGCATCATAAGAAAGAAAAAAAAAGAAAAGAAAAGAAAAATATGTGTTCATCAGTAGTCTGACATCATAACTGCAATTTTACTTAGGCCTCAGTGGACCCAGATTTTATAAGCCACTCCTTTCAGAGTATCGCTATTCTGAAAGTTATTAAAATAATACCATATCTCATACCCAGTATTCACCAAGAACAAGAGTATCTGGAGATTATAAATTCTTAAGGTAAGGTTTGCGGCTTGCATTTTTTAGAGGTTGTACCAAAGTTACATACCATTTTGTTCACTATACTTTAGTCTTTTTTCTCATCAAATTCAAATGAATTTTGCCCGTCCCGTTCTATAACTACAAAAGGTCAAAGTTCATGATTTCCAATTTTCATTTTGATGAAATGTAAACAATTTCGTGAAAATATGTACATTTTATATGTGACTATTATGGGGGTTATTTATGCTTGAAATGTTCAAAAATAATATCACTATTATTATCATGATTCACTTTTATTAATTTCTGATGAACTATCTAAAAATAGAATAAAATGCAACAAAAGTCTTAATTTTGGACTACTATTATGTAAACGAAAACATCTTATTTGAAACCTTTCCAAGTCCACCGATTTCAGGAAAAACGTATCTTAGAATGTGTGTAATCTGATGTTTCTAAAACACTATTCAAAACCATATGATGCGGATTTCGTTTTCGTGGAAATTGATAAAATGCTTGTGTCCTCTTATTTTTTCATTGAAACTAAAAAACCCCGCGAAATAAAAAAAAACTGAAATCAATTATGACGTCATATAAATTTTGACGTCAAAACTGAAATAAAGGGTAGTTGGTGTAACGTCACAATGAAAATATGTGAGTTATCTCCCTGTAAGCGCAAACCTTACCTTAACTAATACTTTGACTTTGTCTTTTGACCTTATAATTTTTAAAATAATTACTTTGTGAGTTATCTCCCTGTAAGCGCAAACCTTACCTTAACTAATACTTTGACTTTGTCTTTTGACCTTATAATTTTTAAAATAATTACTTTGTGAGTTATCTCCCTGTAAGCGCAAACCTTACCTTAACTAATACTTTGACTTTGTCTTTTGACCTTATAATTTTTAAAATAATTACTTTAACACAAAGTTATGTGTCATAATTGATTATTTTCATTTTGTCATTGGCTTTTGCAATATGATTCATCAATTTAATATTTCAGTACATACTGCATGATTTAATGGTATACTGATATTTTGCTTTTTAAAATTCAAATTTTCATCATTTAAGATATTGTAAAAAAAAAAAAATGCAAAATCTTATTGTCATCTTTATCCAGAATTTTCAGAATAAAATTTTTTAGAGATATCTTGATTTTAGAGAAATAAAAAAGAAAAAAATAATTCTAAGATGATTAACAAAATTGGCAGTGGAAATAATTCTAAATTCTACTTATCAATAATTTATACAGTATCTTTTTTGTATTGTAATGGGTCTAGCTTTAGTTGTTATGATTATGTTGATGTGTTTTCTGGATGGCTGGGTTAAATATTATGATGTCGAGTGCCTACAATATGTGGCTGTTGTTGTGATCGCAGAATCAGAGAGAAATGAGTGGTGAAATATTCAAGATGGCCCTGTCTAAAGGAATTGAATGTCATCTGTTTTTCTTCTGATCATCCCTGACTGGTCTGATTAGGCAGGAATTGACAAGAAAATTGATAAATGATACAGAAATCAACATCCAGTTCAGTCCAGCTATCAGCTGCACTGTGTCTCCCTCTTGTCTTGGTTTTTTTCAATTCTCCGTTTGATGGGTTTTAATGTCTGATACAGTTTCTCATTAATCTCAGCAGAAAATCAGTTTCTACAATAAAAAAAAAGCAGTGCGGGAATAATTATACACACAAAAACACTTACATGTCCAATGAACTAGACATACAAAGATTAAGTGTACAAGTCACAGCTGAAAACCACATACAAATGTCACCACGGTCTGACAAGTTGCAGTGACAAATCAGAAATTTATTTTTAAAAATTCTGGTTGATCTCTCTTTGCTCTTGATGTTCAGGGAGGGGGGTATCGATTTGTTGATATCTTTTTTTCTCTCTCTCATTCTATATTTTCAATTATTTTATTATGATGGTAAATAAGAAGAAAACTAGAAGGAATATTCTCATCTAGATTTAAACAAAAGTCATTTAAATGATTGAGTTCTTTGGAAACCGCTTGCTGAGGTAATTTCCTGATTGAGGGAAGCGTTTAACATGATTTGCTGGTATTAAGGGGGCCCTGCTTTGATTGGATGCTACTTCCTGCTTTGTCTGCTATGGCAGAGATTTGGCGAGTGTAGTGGAATGACTTTATCTGAAGACCAGATGGTACATCTGACCAGCCCTAATTTCTCTAATTTCATTTTTTCTCTTGATGGAATCTCCAGATTGGAAGAGAACCTCCTGCAATATGACGGAACCGCTGTCTAATTTTCTTGAAATTCTCCCTGGAATAGTTGAGATATTTGGAGCTGTATTGATCTGGGGTCTGACATGCATAACAGTTGCACTGGCTCCAGATTGCACGACCAGAGGAACCATTCCCATGTGGTCTCTGGTTGAGAGAAAAGAAAATCTGTCTGGCAAAAATAATGACAGGCAATGGAGTAATGTGCTCTTAGCTTGATGGATTGACAAGTCACACCAGAAGATAGCCCTCAAACACTGTAAATGTATACATATAGCAGGCTTAGTCACAACATTTATTTTACTAGTACAGGGTACTTTTCTTGGAGTGCAGTTGTAAGCTGCTGACTTCAACTAATATCATCGTATTGAAGCAATAGGTTTTTGAAGATTTGTTACATACTCTTACATTGTGAACAATTTCCACTATTAACACATCTGAATATGGAAATGCTTTCATAAGAGTTTTAAAAAATGACTGATTTTGCATTGTGAGTGAGTGAATGCATGTGAGTGACAAACATGTATAACATACCTTTGGCAGTCTAGATAAGAATTTCATTTTTTTTTTATTATATCATTATTATTTTTTATTTATGGTTATATATATTTCCCCTTGAAGCTTAAATTCAAGATAACAATTCAATGTTTTCTATCCTGATTTACATCTTCAAACAAAACTGGCCTTGAAATACACTGGTGGATGAGTAATCTATCGGAAGGGGGTGGGGATGGTGGAAGGTCATCTTTGTTTTGTTTACATGTGGTGAGGACAATGGAAATCTAGATCCTTTTTGAGGTAGTTAAGATTTCCTGAGTTCAGACTTCCTGTGTGCTTATCGGACCCTGAAAGTGAATTCCGGAGAATCCGGCTCTGTGGGAAGTCCTTCCAGGAAGCAGGAAACCACGGTAACATCACAGTGATTATTGATTAATGCAGTACTACCGGTACATGGTGGAACCTGCATCAGCATCTAATGTACAGGAATTTTAAGTGTTGATTATGACTGTTGCAAACAATGTCATCTAGGGATGAGGTCATATTTGTGATAAAAAGGGGAATTACATTTATTTTAGCTTTCTCAAATTAAAATTTAATTTAAAAAATCCCTCTAGAATCTTCAATGCTTAGATAGAGTTATATGGTATAATTATTTCAACTGTTTTGTAATTAGAATAAGACCTAAGTACTTAGAATATGTATATTTTATAATCAGATAAACTCTCCTGCCTTAAAGTTTACCCTGTCCCCATTATGTGTAGTCATTGGATAAAAATCAAAATGTGTGAATTTCAGTAACTATCACATGCTTCATTGTACATGTATACCAAAACAGAAGGTTGTCCTAGTCTTTCTACAACTGACAAATACCTTGCCTATGACATCATGCTAGTATCTAGGCAATCTTATTGGCATCCCACTGATCATGGTTGAAACGGTACTCTGTCATTGTTACTTAGTCTGGCACTAGATGGTCTCTGGTTGGCTTTATGCCTTGTTGTCTTGTGATAGCCAGAGAAGGGTCAGTGGGTCGGCCACCATATGGTTAACAGACTGACCTCTTAATGTCCAGTGGTGTAACAGAGCTATTGCCCCCCCACCCCCCCCCCCCCCCACCCCCAATCCCCCACTTTGTAATTATTGTATGCTGAAGAAAAGTTATAGTAGACTTATATGCTGTGTTGAAACATATGTTGGGGTTATTTTTTGATAGATAATTTGCATTTTTATGTTGATTTATATCAGGCACATTTGTTTAGTTGTGCAGATCAAGATTTTTTTCCAGTTGGCAGATGGATATGATGGATATATTATACATAAGTTGTGACCCACATCTCTTTCTATCTCAATATTTGGAAATGTTCAGGGCTGCATTTTACAAAAGAACTTACGACAAAGTCGTAAATATTTACAGTCTCGTAAAATGATCTTTAGAGAACAAAATTGACATAAAACCATTTGTTTACAAATATTTCAATTCCAATAGTTATATTTTCCAGCCATAAGAATAAATTTTTGATTAGCTGGTGATTAATTAGCATTCATTAATTTGATCGTAAGTCGTAAGTTCTTTTGTAAAACGCAGCCCTGATCTCTGAACTTAAGAGGAGCTTCTTATTTGTAAAGATTGAAATGTTGGTCCATATGGCTTCAAAAATTGTGGCACTTCTAGTTTGGTTAGCTGGGACAACTACTAACAGAGGAATCGATGGTGTTTAATGGGGGTGATGTCAATTACAACAAGACCATATGTGCAGTATGGAAATTCATAATCCAGGAAGACCTCCATTAGTGTTGTTTTTTAGGGTCCCCCGGTGATCAGAAGGCCTTGGGTGACGGGACTAGAAATTTTTGTTAGTAACATGTATGATTGACTGTGTTATATATTACATCATCTTTAAGATAAAGTCACTTATTTAGAAAAAAAGAATCAAGTTTGTGGTGAAGATGGGAAATTTAAAGCATTATGTAAGAATTATCTATTGATTTTATAAAACCATATCAGTCTTTTATCTACGGCAGCTGGCAGACCTCAGTATAGTTAATCAGAGATACAGCTAAGATACTAGTTCATAGTTCCCAATATTGCCTGTGACCGATATTGGCATCTCCCTTTAAACTCATGACACTTTAATAGGTCAGACTTAATGTGTATTGAAAGTTAGTCTATTGTGAAGTGCTAGGTCATGTATACAAACTGTTATTGAGACAGTCACACCTGAATATGTTATTAACGTTCAAGTATTAAACATGCAAACTTGATCCTTTTGGATTGTCATGTTTGATTCTGTGAAATATTTAGTGGCTCTGAGACTCTGGCTATCAATAAATCAGTAGCCAGCACTGAGAACAATAATGTGGTACCCTTGGCCTCCCCGTTGTTTTGCATGTCCCTGGGGTGGTGCAGTGCATGTGGCAGACATACATGATGAATGAGATCACAGCAGCAAGTGAGCACACAGCTTCTTCTCGTCCCAAGAGATATGGCTAGGACATTTGTTTCATTAGTCAATTCAATTTTTTTAATTTTCATAAAAGATCAGGACAAACAAACAAGAAGTGGATTTTTCTCTATCAAGGGTATATGATGGGCAATTGATTTTGAAGAAAGAAAAGATACAACATTTGTAAACCTATTTTACTAGTAATCTGAAGTTAAAAATCATACATGGATTTTATATTAAGATGTCTGATAAGCATTTTTCTAAATATTAAGAAACTTTTTTTTAAAAATCCATGTTTGTGACTTGCAAAATAATGTTTGAAATTTAATGACTTTCATGGAAGAGCAGAGTTTGAAATATCTTAGTTAAGATGCTAATGAACAGATTTGTGACATAATGGCGACAGATTTTTTAACAGATGACCTGTAAGGGCAGTTTTCAAACAAGACCTCCATATTATGAGGACATCATTGTGCTGACAAATAAAATTAAAACCCCTCCAATCAATTAGATTTACCATATGGTGTGGCTATTCGGGGCTCCGAGATCAAAGTCTTGCCTTACCTGATCAGCTGGCACTAATTGATTAAAATATCTTTTCAATTAGTATAGTCACATTGTCATTTGGATAGATTTCAAATTTAATCAGTAATGAATGAAATATTTATTTCATTTTTTGATAGAAATTAAGTTAATGAGAAAAAGGGCTAGGTCATGTTAAACATATTTTTATTATCTTTATTGAGAACTCAGAAATAACTGTTATTTTGCAACATAAATTGCAAGGTATGCATTATAGATAGAAAAAAAAACACGGGCAAATATTAGAAGTTGACTTTAGACCAGCTGCAATATGTAAGATATACACTCTTGTCCATAAAAATAATTATGCAAGGTGTGAAAGAATTAATCTGTATTGTTTTATTAATTGAATTTTAATTTATTTTCACCGAGAAATTTCTCTTTATAGCAATATAAAATTTCATTTGGAATTTCAGTATTATCGAGAATATCAACATGATAAAAAATATTTAAAAAATTTTGTCATCCTCATTAACGATTTCTGCTGTTACAGAATGTGATATGAAAAAACAGATTATTTAAGATAAATATGGTATACACATTCTAGGAAAGGCTGTGAGATAAGTGTATGATGCTGATTTTATTAATTTAAGAAACAATTAAAATCATTCAAGCTTTTTATTTTTATTTTGAATTCTTATGAATAGGAGCCAGGACTCAATGGCACGTAGTTACCTCATAAAGAAGGATGTCAAGGCTGTTGACTACCACCACCTACAAAGGTTGCATGTGTTGATTGTCGTGGACATGTGCAGGATTTCCCATCTGCTGTAGAATACACTCTAACATTTGACATCTTATCTCTCTCACTCGCCAGTCAGGAAATGTGACTAATTTCCTACAGAATTTTGTAGCAGGAAATTTGTACCCATCTTTTTGAACATTCTTCCCTCAAATGTTTGATATTCATGGCCATGGAATTGATCTTTATTTCTGTCATTGATAAAACACATGAGGGCTTATCTCCCCTTGAGGACAGAATTACCTGCCCCTAATTTTTCAACAATGATGCTGTTGAAAACGATTGTTACAGGTTAGTTCATAATTTCAATATCCCAGTTTTTCAATGTTGAAATATGAACATGCTTATCTGTACTATATTACATTTGACCTGAATTGTTTTGTTTGTGATAACGAAGATATTCAAATTGAAGGAGACATGAATGTTGCTACACTGTTTTGTCTTGACATTTTCATTGAAAACATATGCATAAAAAAATCCAACAAAAATTTAGAATAGCTCAAAAAGCACTGAGAATTCTTATGAGCTCACAACAACAATTATGTATGGGGTGTTTTTTGTTAGCAATATGTTCAGTGTCTCTTGCTCTGTTTGGATAATGAGGGGGGACAATTTCAATGGGAGGAATTTCTCGGTGGATTTAGCAGGTGGCTTGTTCAGCATCATTATCAATAATACAGTATGTCTGACAGAGCTTCCCTGATATTGTAATGTTTCATATTAATGAACTCTAGCTCAGAAGCAGCTGCCCTGCCTAGATCATTGTTTTAAAACTTGGAAAACAAAACCAGATCAATTGTTCTTCCTCTCTGATATCTATAAATCAGGGACAAAGTTTCATAAAGGTTCAGAATTTACACTTTTTATCTTCATTTTTCTTATACAATGTACTTTATGAACTGACTGGCTTGATTACTGTGTTTCTTAGAATTCTGGTCTTTAAGACTTTCCAATTACATCAATTCTATCTTAAGCACGTGTTTGCATCTGACCTTCCCCTTTAATATAAAAAAAATGTGTGTACACTGATTTTCTGTTCATATAGAGCATTGACACTGTGATGGTAAGTAAAAGATTGAATCTCTGACACTGATTGCAGGATCCGAGGAGCTGTACATATATTTGTGTCAGTCTCTCCTTGACTCCTGCAGCTGACAATTTGTCAGTCTCTTTTGACTCCTCTAGCTGACAGTGTGTCAGTATCTCCTCTAACTGACAGTGTGTCAGTATCTCCCCTAGCTGACAGTGTGTCCATTTCTCCTTGACTCCTCTAGCTGACAGTGTATCAGTCTCTCCTCCAACTGACAGTGTGTCAGTCTCTCCTCTAGCTGATAGTGTGTCAGTCTGTCCTTGATTCCTCTAGCTGACAGAGTGTCAGTCTCTCCTTGACTCCTCTAGCTGACGAAGTGTATCAGTCACTCTTTGACTCCTGTAGCCGACAGTGTGTCAGTCTCTCCTTGACTCCTCTAGCTGACAGTGTGTCAGTTATATAGGACAATGTCTGAATCTGCTTAGTACAGTTATTCTGCTCCAGTGTATCACTTACCTAGTCTTAACTCCTCCC
This sequence comes from Magallana gigas, assembly GCF_963853765.1. Classification (NCBI taxonomy): domain Eukaryota; kingdom Metazoa; phylum Mollusca; class Bivalvia; order Ostreida; family Ostreidae; genus Magallana; species Magallana gigas. The sequence goes on along the minus strand of NC_088855.1, from coordinate 53,324,293 downwards.
TAATCATTAGTGAAGTTTATACATTACCTTTTCCATTAGTTTGGCATTAGAAAGTCTGCTGTACTGGGATCCCTGCCCCTCTTTGTCCCACTCCTGGGTGCATAAGCCTGTACCCCCACCCACCAAATCCTCCTTCTCATTCATCCCAACAAAGATGAAGCACCTGCTCTGCTAGGGACCTTTCATTGCATGTTATGTAGGTCTGAGGGCTGGTGCATTGCCTGACTTTTATAGCTGGGATGTTTTCTCTCTAGTAAGCTTGCACTTATTACACTTCTTTCATAACATTAATGGACCTGGTTTAACCCTTGCTGAGTCTATACACTGCCTGCAGATATGAACAATGATATTCAGATCATGAGAAATAAATGAAAAAATAAAGGTGTTCTTTGCTATTAAGGGTTTATAGAGGTATAGATAAAAAAAGTATTTTTAAATATAAGCTTTAACTGCAGGGTATGAAAAACTTACCGTATTCATATACAATGTACTAGTAATTGCTCAACTCACATGTACTGTTAGCTGAGCAAGATTAGAGGGGTCATGGCCTTATAGTATTTTTCTACCTCCATCCAAATAAAGAGGGCTTTGATGATTTTTTATTTATATATTTCACAGAATACTGATTACTTTTTGTGTGTAAATATTTCAATTGATTATGATTATAGTGATGAAAATTTAGTAAGCATTGAAGATGAACATGCAGATATTGGCCAACCAGTCTCATTAAACATTAGATGCTTTTACGATTAGATGTAAGCAATGCGGAGACTCCCTCCGATTTCCCTAATTCTTCCTGCATCTGTCTCCCATTACTGTTTTTGTTCCTATGATAAGGTCAGAACTGCGACTTTGCATTTTTAGAGACTGTGTCAGGTCTACTTCACAGGTTGACATTTGTAGACAATTAGGAAGTCACTTTTTCTGCATTGGAAAATTGGCAGATCCCAAACTTCCAAAGGATGCCAGCATCTCAAATATTGTTTTGGTTCAATGCGAAGAACTCTTTACCTAATATCTATTTGTCTATCTGTCAAAACAGCTTAACATTTTGATTTTCAAGAAAAGGAAACTATAATGTTCACGATTGAAATGTGATTTTTTAGAAAAGACAATAACCTCACGCTAGTAGTGAAATAGCATTTTGCCACTTTTTTTGTAGTGACTTGTTGAAAGCATGTTTTGGGAACTAATAAATGGTCCACACCTTTAATGTTAATGAAGATTTAAAGCATGTACATTTATCTTTAAGCATAAAGATAAGCAAGCTTGGAAAATTAACTTCCGGAAGCAATAGTTTGCATTCTTTTGTCTGTAATAACATTATTTCAAGTGTAACTCTTCTGTATTAGAGGTTTACAGAGTGTACCAGTAGTTCTGAAAGCCTCTTACAATTTTATCCCTGTAATTGTCTGAAGGCAGTTAATTTTTGTAGTGAGTTGATTTTTTAACCAGTCTGTAAATGTGGTTATTGCATTGACACAACATTTATCAAGGATGCTACATGGAGCATAAACATGGATGCGGATAAATTGTTTTTCCGTTTCTTTCCTCTTTCAAAAGAGATGCACAGAAAGAGAGAGAGGGAGAACAGCTGATATTTTGTAGAGCATGGAGTTCCTCTCTGTATATGTAATCCTTCATCAACTTAAACAAAAAACAGAGTGTAATGGCATGATGGCGCCAGTCCTGTTTGCATTTCAAACGCTCTCCCATGTGCTGGCTGTCATTATTATCTATGTGTGATTTCTTACTGCACGCAGATTGAAATTTTTGTGATTATTTCAGTCAAAAAATCTCTGCTGGGTGGCAGACAGAGGCTTCTTTCATGTTCGGAGGAATCCAACCCAACGCCAGTGGTCAGATCCTCAGACACTGTTTGTTCTTTCCTGTCTTGCAATAAAAAAATCTCTATTTCCATAGATATGAGGGTAGATTATTAGGATTAAACTTAAACACATTTGAATAAAAGATCTTAAGATTGAATATCTTCATATCTGAGCTTTGGTTAAATTTCAGTCTTTCTGATAACTGGAGTTAGGAACTGTTGTTTTGTGTGAAATCATCTGTCCCTGTCTGTATATGTTTGAGAGGATGTGCTTCAGTTGTATCATCTATTGTCCACTTGTATGAATTGGTTCAGCTTATCTGACTATAGAAAATACATTTTGTGGAATCACAATCTAGGTATTTTGGTGTTTAGAGAAATTTTGGATTTCATATAGTGTTTCAAACCCCACAAATGGCAACTGTGTCCTTTCAAATTATTGCAATCAATTTTTACTTTGAGAACAATTTTTTCAAGAAAATCACAAATTGTTGACCAGAATAGGTAGTGAAGATTTTGTATACAGTACATGTACAAAGTTTTTTAGTACATGTACTGAGGTCCAGTACTTGCAATTGCATGCAGTTGAGTTCTGTGTAAAGATATGCAAGTCTCCATCACATCTCCATAAGATGAGGATGAAGGTCACGGAACAATGATCTGGTATTACCGGTAGAAGGGATCTCGGACAGACAGGACAAATGGAAGACAAAGATAAAACAGTTCTTGTCTAATCACGGCAACCAGCTGGGGATTAGGGATTAAAGACAACGGAAAATTAATCTGCCTTTTATATCTCCAAATGTTAAGGAAAAAGTTTCTAACAATGATAAAAAAAAATGGGTATTCAAATATTAATTCCATTGTGCTTTTGAAACTTCTGAGCAGATGCTGAAGCTAATTTTGATATTTAGTGACAGACAGATTGCAAGCTATGCATTCTGAATGAGGAAGACTTGGTCAGAGCATTTTAAGACTCTTCATGCATTTACAAAAAATAAAATGCATTGCACATAAGGAAATTCTGATTGAGGAATTAATTATTTTAGTTAATTTATGATTATTATATATAATAGGAATAGAGACCGTACCATACTAGTTTAGGGGAAGTTATATGGTATTTGATTAAGGTGTACATTTCCTCTCATGTAAGAACAACATTTCCTGTGAAAATAAAATTCGATTAGAGTGAATGGCTTCTTTCCTAGTGATTTATCAAATAAAATTTCCTGTTCAAAAAGTCGAACCTTATTCAGAATTGATTTACCAAACAGAAAATATACAGACAGAAAAATGACAGGTAAGATGTTTGAAGAATACTGAGGAGAAAATCATGTAAACTTCTTTGCAGTGAATTTAATTTTTAGCACTACATAGTTTCCCAAACTCTCGGGTCAAATATGCTACATTTATGCAGGTTTAAGTTTTAGGTGACTAGAATTTACATCTGACAAAAATAAAGTACTTGTTTATGAATTTATACAGTTTGTCTACATTTTATTTCCAATCTGTCAGACATACAGTATTAATAATGGCGATTGTTTAAAGGAAATTGCTAACTACTTTTACAGGATGTTAGCATTGCTATTTTTCAGACTTGCTTATTTTACTTAACACCTATGAAAAATCTTGAGACCAACACAGCAAAAAGTGAGAATGCTCTTGAGAGCCACTGAGTAAATGAACTAGAATGTTTGCGATATTGAGTTGTTTTTTAAAAGTTATCTTTGTGCTTTACTTGTGATGCCTCAAAGTTTAACAGGGGCCATCTGTTTCTTGAAATAAGCATGCCAGCTTGGTTCCAGCATGTCTACCAGATGTAATGTTCTCCAGATGTCTGTTGGTGGAGATATTTCATAATGCATGCATCAGGTGGCTACAAGAGCCAGCATCCCAGCAAACAAACCTCATCAAGCCTCACCAGCACTCATTGGATTAATAGATTGCAGTTATTTTGATAAAAAACAAATTAATGTGATACTGCTTTTGTTTTTGATGATGTAATTGATACAAGGCTAAGACATCTAGAGGTTGGGATTTGAACCGCTAACCCTTGTGTCCAGTGGATTGGATGACATGAACACACCTGTCCACTAACAGTTCCTTCCTTTAGATCTTGGGACATCCTCTGGCCAGCTGCAAGGCAGCCAAGATTCTGAAGTCATTAAACATTTGCTGATGAATTATATGAAACACTTTCATTTATTGCTTTTATAATGTTGGAGATTCTGTCGCCTGCCATTAAGGTATTAATTTGTGGCAGTACCTCTACTCGTCAGGCAACCCTTTGCCTGATAGCCACACTAAACCTTTGGGATAATTCTTCTATTAACATGTCAGGTGGGTATTTGAGAGCCCACTCTCTTAGAGAATATGGTTTGTGGATCGATTCCTGAGTTCTGTCTCCTCTGTGATGATTTACTGCCCACCCAGCAGCCAGGTGTCAGCCATTTCATTAGAAAATAAAACTTATCGAAATTGAAAACAATTGATTTTTCAGGTATATCAAAGGGAAAACTAACTGAAGGCAAGAGCTGATGATAGATGTTATCAGTTGTTCTTGTTAAGTAGGTGTAAAATCCCTGGACAGTTTGATTATCATTTTGTATGTATGCGTAAGTTGTATAAATCCACTTTGAGAGTTAATTTGTTCATCTGATATGCATCATCTAATAAGTAGAGATATAAAATCATTGATCCGTGAAAACACGAACAGGTGTTTATGCCAGATCAAGGAAACAGCTAAATGTAGGTCTCATTGAATTACATTAATAAGTAGATATTTTTCACAGCAAGTTTACATATTTTCATGACAGAACAATCATCATGGCAGACAAGATGTTTAAGAACATATTATTTTAAGGAAACGCTGATGAGGAAAGCTGTAGTTTTTTTAGTTTAAGTTACGCCTACAGATAAAGAAAGGTATTTTCAGAGCTACTTTTCTTGGATTTTTAAAAAAGAATTCTAATTAGCCTGTCAATTCAATAACTTTGTTGGAGAGAAAAATGGGAAGACGCAAAAACCCAAAGGTCTGCTAATAAGTGAATGATTTGGGAGACTTGGAACTCTGCCTTTTCTTTTTAAGTCCTAATAGAAGGAAATGAAAACCAAATGTCCTCCGTTTGTTAAAGTTTCTTTTGCTAAATACCACTGTGTGAAACATATTACGGAGTAATACATACAGTATGCGAGACAGGAAGAAAAGAGGCCATCTTGCAAACAATTAGTTCTGTAGCATATGTTGGACATTAGAAAAAGTTAGCAGAAGATTTCGCGTAGATATTGCGTATTTTCTCAGGCAATGTTTTTGTATTTCTCTGGAACTAATTAAAATTCTCAGCAATCTATTTCATAAACATCAATTTGATAATTCTTAATCCTTATTTAATTCAAGATGCATCTTCAATGTCACTTTTGAATCAATGTAAGCTAATTTTATTATTATTAAATTATACAGATTTTAAAAAAATAATAATGAATGCATTGCAATAGGGTTGATTGTCAGCTTTTGGAATATATGTACAAGTTGATGTTTGAGACTTAAGACATGAAAAAGGAATGAAAGAGAAAGACAATTTTAGTCTTTCGGACTTTGGTCATGCACACTATCAGTTATATTTAGATATGAAGACATCAGTAGCAGACAAAGGAAGCTCCCCTCACAAGGAGCACAGATGCACATCCCTTTATTTAATTTTCTTAAGAATTTTCCTGGATTACACAAATATTGAATGGCCGGGAATCAGCCTTTTAGGACTGAGATAATTATAATTATGTCTCGGTGGAAGTCTTAGCCAGATGTTTCCATGGAGAGCATCAGCTGGAACCAGGGTAGGTAACCAATGATTGGTCAATTGTCAAATGTTTCACAGCTGTACCCACTCTCTAACTTAGATATTACGGGGTGTAGGGTATTTTTTCTAGAGGTTCGGGGTTTTTTGTCTGATCACAAAGGGTATCAGAATTCTTTGTTTCAGTCACGACTCTGTGTGATGAATGATCTAAATTCAGAAATAGACTATTTTTGAAAGAAAGATTTTTTCATTTATATTTCAAAATAACTGCCTTTGTGTTAAATTTTAAGAAAAAAAAAACATCCAAAGATTTGAAGGCCTGAATTACACAAATCTCTTACAATGCAGCATTTAAGTCATCCAATTTTCTCATATAGTTACATGCGCTCAATGGAATCTCTTTAAAAAAAAACTCAGAAAGTTTTCCAACAGTCACACAGCAGATTGATTTTTCTTAAAACACCCCAAGAGGGTTTGTGATTATGATAAAAGTTCTGTTGGCAATCCCGACCATATGTGACTGTTTCCCTCCAACAATCAATGAAATTAACATTGGTGGTATATATCCACTGGCTGAGGCCGAGCTGTGTTCAGTGTATTCACCAAACTCCACGCTCTCACTCCAGTTCTATGCTAGTACCAGGATGTGTGTATACAAAGAGCCAAAACATCAGGAAGTCTAAACACTAGTTCAAAACCAATGCTATTCTTCAGGATGAATTTGGCTGATTATAATTAGTGAACACAATATCAGATATAGATGACAGTGACGAGGTAGTCGTTGGTTGGGCTGTCTCCTGATTTGCTTACAACCAATTGACACAGATATTAGTGTGTTTTTTCAAGAACAGAGGAAGTTTGGTAAAAACCTCATCATTCTCTTAAGTAAATACTTGCTCAAGTTTCAAGTAGCCATTTAACTACTTGTGACTATTGGGATCACATGGTGATGGTTCTTTAGTTGGCTAGAAGACTCAGAAAGACAGGGTGGAGAGATTGGACTCTAGCTGTCACCACACAGTGTACATTCCCAGAAAACTAAATTCAGTGATCTGAGCTGAGGAAATGATATGAGATCTAATTAATCCAAGTGGAGTTATTCTATAAATACGTTGTAAGTATAAATGCTGATTTTATCGCTTAGTGGTAATCTCCTGATTTTTTCATTAGAATAATTTATAGGACAGAAAATTAATTGAGGAAATGATTAATTCTAAATTTGAAATAAATAATTTTTATTTTTCAAATTTTTTTTTTTTTCATTTTTTCAAAAAGATATTTATTAATAGTTTCTTTAGAAATAATTAACAATAAGTTAATTATTCATTAAAATTTACTTTTCTGCTTTTTTACAACAAATATCAGTTTACTTCCTGGGAAGAGCTTGAATGGAGAACCTTTTTGCTGCAAGTTGTTTTATGCTCCTTGGTTTATATAAACAGAATCTGTTTGATTGACAATCTCTTAGAATTATTTATACACTTTCCTACAACTATTTAGAAGAGATTGGTAATAATGGGTTTCATTATTGCTCTCGGTAATACCTGAATTCTGCCAGGTAGAAAAGCGGCGGCACAAAAGGTGAACATCTGTTTCAATATTTGATAAGCACAGATGTGAAACAGTCTCCACTGGGAGAAGACAGCTGGCAAGCAGAGGAAACAGTTAAACATATTGATTGTGAAATTCAACCCCCAAAACAGGGCACATCATCATCAATAAAACATTGGACACATTTCCTTGTCTTATGCAATTATATTTGGCCTTGAATTTAAGGAGTTTAATTTTTAATACCCTGGTGCAGAATTTGTGAATGGGGTGCATCTGAGTGTCACCTGGCGTAGTGGTCACGGATGAGTAAGCAGCTATTTCCTTGGGTTACTTTTAGCATAGTAGCCTTGCTGTTCATTGTCCCAGTCGAGAGGGCGGAACTCTCTGTCAGTCGTCTGCTGCCACCGGAGGACATCCATTGGGTCGTCTGAGGATACGGGTGCCAGGTTGTGGGTTCGATCATGCGTAACATGGTGGTCAGCTTCGTTGTCTGTCCTACTCAGAGTTAAAACCTCCCTGCCCTTTGTCTGTTAAAGAGTCGGTGGAGAAGAGAGGGAAAAAGGAGAGCATCTTATAATTTCTGTGATTCGCTGTGTATGGATTGAAACCGCCTCTAAATCCTGTACTGGAATCCCTCCATCTTGTTGACTTTGATATGGTTATCACACAGGAGACTTGTGAAGAAAATGGTAATCTTTTCAATCTGATTTAAGCAGCAAGGGATCAAGATTTTATGTGACAGAGGACATAATGTTTAATAGGCATTAAATCTCTAATTCTTGAAAGCAAAAACGGGGAAATCTGCAGAATTCATCGCAAAATCATGATATTTGGATGAACTGTAGAACATGTAGAAAACGGAGACAGAATTTTGAGTTATAGCTTCTATTAGATGATATGTATTTGTGTTTTTTTACGTCCTGTGTATTGAGGTAACTCCCACCCTTGGAGTTATATATATAGACAGTCCGTTGGTGTTGGCCTTCAGTATATATGCCTTTAATTGGTATTTGATGTGTCATAAGAACGCCAGCTTGTTACATACAGGAAAGGGACTTATTTTGCAGGAAAGGGGAAGTTTGTTTTGTAAGTGTTGGTTTCCTCCCCTCTCCATGATTCAGTCACTCTGTAAAAATAAATTGTGTATTTGTTGGAGCACCATAGTTATCTAATCTGATGCCCAACTTAGCCCTGTAATCAAATTAAGGCGGCTAGCTGGGAGATTAAGAGCAGCAGATGTATTGAGCCAATCACCTCAGTGCACCTTGCATCCATTAACTATCACTGCTCATATATTGCTTGTATATCCTGAAAATACCCCAAACATTATTTAGTATCATGCTGTTTGTACAATTATCAGCTTACTGCCAGTGTATATCAGTGAGCAAGGTGTTCAGATATTATATGAGTTCTGATTTTGTGAATATTGAACTTTAATAAATATGATTACTTTCTGTGAATTTTACAGACTTTAGAGACAGTAGAAGCAGTATGCCTGAGTCCCCTGACGTTAAGTCCTCTATAGCCTATACCTCTCCCCCCAGTATGACCAGTGGGACGGTGACTGTACCCCCCACCCGTGACCTGGCTAGACCTCACTCTGGCAGCAGCAGCCTCTCAGGTATGTCACCAGTACTCTAATACACCTGTCTTATATCTCAGGTATGTCACCTGTCTTATATCTCAGGGTTATCACTCTAACACACCTGTGTTATATCCTAGGTATGTCACAATTATGCACCAATATAACCTCTCAGGTATATCACTCAAAACGCCTGTGTTATATCTCAGGTATGTCACACTAATGCACCTATATATCCTCTCAGGTAAATCACTTTAAGACACCTATTTAACCTCTCAGGTATGTCACTTTGACACACCTATTTTAGGTACCGGTATGTCACTCTAATACACCTACCTAACATCTCAGGTATGTCACTCTAATATACCTCTCTTACCTCTCAGGTATGTCACTCTAATACACCTATCTTACCTCTCAGTTATGTCACTCTTATACACCTATCTTACCTCTCAGGTATGTCACTCTAATACACCTATCTTACCTCTCAGGTATGTCACTGTAATACACCTCTCTTACCTCTCAGGTATGTCACTCTAATACACCTATCTTACCTCTCAGTTATGTCACTTTAATACACCTATCTTACCTCTCAGATATGTCACTCTAATACACCGTGAAATACCTCTCAGGTATTTCACTCCAATACACCTATCTTACCTCTCAGTTTGTCTATCATGTAATTGCATCACACCATTACTCAAACCACCCAGGTATCCTGCACTCCCATCATACACCTTTATTAACCTCTCATGTACTGTCATAAACCTCCAAGTCATTCTCTTTTACAAATTTTAATCTCTCAAGACCGAGTATATCACACACTTGTGATCAAAAACTTCCGAAGACCTAATCTGACCACTCAGTTTCTGTTATAAACTTTCCTACCTCCTATCAGTGCCACTGCAAATTAGAAGCAAGAGACTTTAAAAAAATTGATAGAATTCATTTACAGTGGGAGTTGAAGCCGTATGTTTTAATTTAAATTTATAAAATTAAGTCGGTTACTGCCTATCTATGTGGGGATGCCTTTACATTGAATACATACTTTCATTGTAACGCTTTAATTTTGTTATACTGATGTTTTTGTTCAAATTTGTGGGGGATTTCCTTGAAACTGTAAGTTGTAAAAAATGCCTATTAATTTAATACATGGATCTCGATAATAAATACTTACTTTTAAGTTAAAAAGTTGGTATTTATTTAGAAAGAGCAAAAAAAGAAAATGATGTGATGATTTAATATCTATTGGCTGATTAAGATATATATATGATAAAAAGAATTTTGTTTGACCTGAATTATTCCATTGATGATATTCCATCTATGGGGTGATTAGCAGTGTAATTGCTTCCAATGTAAAAGCTAGTCTTCAAACAATTGAGATTGATAGCTGACAAAGCCACTATGCCCTCCAATATGGAACACAATATCCCCCCACAAATAACTTTCAATGTTAAGGTCGTTTGTCAAAGGTTCACTTAGTCCTTGAGTAAAATCCCAATAAACAAATAAGAAAAATTCCGCTCTGAAACAGGTGTTGTGGGAATTTCTAAACAGATCGAACAATTCACTGCAAAGTGAAATCTAATCGGAAGCAGGTGAGCTGACAATTAGGTCAGGGAGCCAGGGTGCTGATAGCTGGCCGTTAATTGGAGGATAAACGTACACAAGTCTGGGGGTGAGACTCACAGCTGTCTCAGTATCAGCAGGGAGCAGTCATTATTTCAGAACTTCTGTATATTGGCCCCAGTCACTATTGATTTTCTTTATCCTCCTTTTTTCCTTTCTTCTTTCCATCCATGTCTTGTGTTGCGATTTTATTGTTGTTCAGCATTATATTTACATTGTTTACTCATTTTACAAAATATTAAGGTGATAACTGTAGTACATGTATTATAGTTACTCTATTATTTCTTGTCCCTGAATATCTTTTTCCAATGACAAGGCATTGTTAATGATGATGATAATATTGAGACTTGCTATTATCTGATAATTTGCAATTTTTTCTGATTTAAGTGAATGGAAGCCACTCTCCATTGTCGCTGATGAATGGCCGGACCCCCTCCCCCTCTGCCCTGGTGAACTCCTCCATGAGTCAACAACTACCCCCAGCCTGTGGGGCCAGGCAGCTCTCCAAACTCAAAAGATTCCTGACCACATTACAGCAGTTTGGCTCGGATATCTCGCCGGATATCGGTGAGCGAGTGCGGACACTGGTGCTTGGACTAGTGGTATGTATCACAATTATCATCGAGTTGGTACTATAGTTCTTCATTATATGAGTTACTGAAATATGCAATGCAAATTAAAAGCTATTGGGGAGAAGGAGCCACTTTAACCAAAGGGATCCCCTTCACTCCGACCAGTTGATACATGTTTATTTGATAGATATGAGCAAGTAAACAATATACTTAATTATATATATGATATTTTTGGACAAAATGAAGAATCTTTGGTTTTCTTGATTGCTAGAACTCCCATTTGTCAATAGAAGAATTCCATGCAAAACTCCAAGAGGCAACAAACTTCCCCTTGAGACCATTTGTTATTCCATTTCTGAAGGTAATAACATCAGCAGTAACTGTCATTTGCTATAGCATGCTGCATAGCATAACAACATGGATTTTTCTTCTTGGTTGTATTAGTATTTATCTCCCTTTGTAAACATTGAGGTCACTGGGTTCATTGTTTATTTGTAGGCCAATTTGCCATTGTTACAGCGAGAGCTTCTTCACTGCGCGCGAATGGCCAAGCAGAGTCCTCAGCAGTACCTGGCCCAGAATGAACACATCCTGTTCGACGCATCGAACAGTTCATCGCCCGAGTCACAGGACATCTCCGTCGACATTAATGAAAACGGCAAAAGGCGATCCCCGGACAGGTGAGTACAGGGAGGGGTTAGCTACAGATCAGTAGCTCTATGTAAAAAAAAATGCTGTAGGGCTACCTCACATACAAAAAATGCAATTGATGGTGCATTAACTCTTGTCCTAGTCCTTGTTCAAAACCAGAATATTGCAAAGCATTTTGCTTCTGATGTCATCACTAAAGAAGGGTTGGGGGGTCAGTTACAAAGGTTACAGAAGTATATGAGGAGGAAAATCATGTCATGTGACTTTATCTCTTTGTTAAGTGTCTCTACTTACAATTACATCAGATTTATTTTGTTTACAGAGTCAAAAAAATTTATATGAATATCAGCTTGGAATTTTGCAAATGTTAAGAATTTTTTATCAGTTTATAACTGAACGTGTTGTTACTTGTGAAACTGGTCAGAGAAAAAGATTGAGATACTAAGAGCATGATCCTCTCATAAGCTAGCATTTGAAATAACTTATCTGTTCTCTAGAACTCAAATTTTCTAGAGGAAAAGAATGCGGATATGATATTTGGAATATGGAGGTATTAAATGTCATTAACTTCAATAGCCATTTCATGCAATTACATGTCTTTCTTCTTTTTTAGTCGCAAGGAGAATAATTTTGACATCAGTCAAGATTCCCTGAATCCAGCCAAGCGACACCAGACGATGAGTCCGCGAGTCAGTCCTAACGGAGTATTAAACCTCAACAGTGGACCAATCAAATTGGAGGACATCAGCTTGTCGCGGGAGCTGCGGGAGCGAGAGCGAGCAGAGAGGGACAGGGTCGACAGGGACCGGTCGGAGCGCGGGGGGGACAGGCACTACCAGCCCTTCAATAACAGTCAGTGGTTTACGTAAATTCCCTGGGGTTATTGTCAACATGTATGAGCACATCTGTTTTGATGATGCCTAAAATTTATGATGTTTTAATTATTTGGAATGTTTAAAATTTTCCTTTAAAAAGGTGTTCAAATTGGGATAGGTTTAAATAAATTATAAAAATTATCACGGTTGTTCTGAACTGTGCATGCGTCAACTTCCTTAATGCAAATATGAAAATTATATTTTCCGAATTATCATATTACTTTTATACAATTAACAAATTGATGCTTTGCAATTGATAAATGTATCTATTTGTGTACTTCCAGATTACTCAAGATCTGATTCCTTTGATCCTCTGGAGAGAATGGATGACGACTGGAGACACGTAGAAACGGTGAGTCCAGGGAATATCCCACTCTTCTTCAGTTATGTCTGGGACTCCAAGTTTTTTTATACAGTGAACGTGTGTTTTTAATCAGTTGAAAGCATTATTGGTGTCACAAATCTGGTCTTCTTCAGTTGTTATGTCTGGGTTTTTATACATTCAGTGTTATGTTTCAGATGTTGAATTGTATCATTGGGATGGTGGACAAGACAAAGAGAGCCCTGGCCGTTCTCCAGGAGCGGAGTCTCCGCGACCGCGAGGAGCTGTCCCTGTGGATGCGCAGACACGCTGAGGGGATGGACGTTGATATGAAGAAGCGATCCAACGACCTGATGGCTCACACCCTCAGACAGACAGAGGACCGCGTCTCCGATGTCCGCAGGAGGGCAGGTATAGGAAACTCTAACAACTTTCCTCTGAATATTTTGTATAGTCCATGTAAGTTAAATGATTAGGGGCCAGAAAAGTAAACTCTCACACCTGTCTTCCTTTGAAAATTTTGTATACTTCCATGAAAATTTCTGTTTCCCTAACACTAAAAAATTGTAATGCATATGTGTATTTTTTTAAAGTAAATTCTTTAAATAATTCTAAACCTAGTGAGAAATAAGATTGGAACAATTAAATAATAAATCATTATCAAGGTTTTTATTTCTGCATCATTTTAGAAGAAGCCGTTCAGGAAGTGAAGAGACAGGCAATGCTAGAGCTGCAGAAAGCTGTCTCAGCCGCTGAACAAAAGGCCACAGAAATGGTGTCTGCTGAGCGAATCAAGATGGAGCGCTCCATGTCAGACTCTCGGAAGAAAATTCGAGAGGAAGTAATGGCTCAGTTCAACCACCAGGAGGAATCCAGTGAGGTGAGAGAAAATTCCTTCTGGTTTTCTATTGAGATTCTTAACCCCTGTCAAATTTTTATCAGCTATCGACACTGGGAGCTGTAATAAATTTCCTTTATTCTGCATTATTGAGTCACTGTTCGGGCCATTGAGTTGTACCTTTGTTTGATGTAGAGATTACACTCTGGTTTACAGAGTTGCTGGAACTGTGGTAGGAAGGCCAGTGAGACATGCAGTGGTTGTAATGTGGCACGGTACTGCGGATCCTTCTGCCAGCACAAGGATTGGGAGAACCACCACCATGTGTGTGGCAAGTCACAAGTGAGCATGCCCGAGACCCGACCGGACCGCGCTTCATCGACGGTGCACAGCTCGCCGCAGCCCAAACACAGCCCCGGTCAAACCGCGGAGGTCACTGCTCCACAGTCCTCCCTCAGCCCCAGTGGTCCAGCCACCTCATCCCCCAAGACGGCCTCCAGGTCAAGTACACCCCCAGAGAAACCTGTGGATGTGATAGGATAAACCTCCCTAAGCCGACCTCTTTCATCTGTTGAGCAAGTTCAGTGAAGAAAAAAATGGCAACTTTCATACATTATATATATCTTCGATGATATTATTCTGTGAAATTTTGTTTGGACCAATTTGAATAAGAATTCTTGTGCAAACAGTGCAATGAGCACTAAATTAGCAGGTCATGGACAATTTATCTCTTGACATTCCAGGTTATCAAAGCAGAGATTTAGAGGTGGGGTCCATAGTGGACCTGACTGAAAAGAGATTTTGACCCCCAATATATTGTAACTCTTTCTAGTCATCCGTTGTACTCTGTAATGTGAATCGGTGATAATAAGACAAATTGTATTGAAGAGAAGGCAATAGGCCTTCTGACCGTTTCACCCAATGGGGTCAAGGGTCTAAGGTCATACGTGGACCTAAAAATTGTGACTTCTTAGAATTGGATTGGTGTTGTATTGTACTGAGGGGTGTCCATATTTGAGGAGGGGGCCTCCCAAGGGGGCAGTAGAGGTGTTAGTGGGACTGATCTCTGTGATAACCAGTATATAATCGGCCACTGCCACCTGTCAGGAGCCCTGCTGATGTTTACCTGTATCCCCCTCAAGCCAGCTTTCTCATTTTGTGTCTGTGGGTGTAAATGGTGTCACCTTTTTTTCATTAGAGAGTGTTAAAAGTCACGCATGGAACTAATAATTGTCTCATATTTGTCTGTAAAGTGCTGTCATTTCAAAATATTCTATTTTTTCTTAAAATATTTTAAAAAATATTAACATGTGATAGAAGACATGCCCCATTACTGTTTGTGTGTGTATGTATGTGAGTGTGTGTGTGTACATGTGTATGGTTGAGTGTGTATGTGTGTGTTGTCCTCCAAACATAATGCTGCATCATCTATCCAATGGCAGAAGTGTGGATTTTATGACCAGCCAGTCGTTAATATAGACACAGCATCATTGAACGTAGTGGGCAGATACCTTCATTTTGTAACACCATAATTCGGTAGTCCTTTATCATCCTCTCATTGACTGTATCATTCAGGTGTAACCTCAAAGATGATAAGCATATTACATTCTGTGTATGAGTAAAGGGAATTTATTTCTGTTTGGTCGGGTTAGAGAGTTATTGGGTAAGAGAGTTATCAGGTAAGAGAGTTATCGGGTTAGAGAATTATTGGGTAAGAGAGTTATCTGGTTAGAGAGTTATTGGGTAAGAGAGTTATCGGGTTAGAGAGTTATCAGGTAAGAGAGTTATCGGTCTGTGTTTTCGGTGTACGCTGTGCAATATCTGTTATCATGTGTTATGTTTTTTGTCCGACAGCTGACAGTATGTTGTCATTCTCAGTCTTAAATAAATACTCAAAGAAAATACACTTCCTCGTCTTTTTATTATTGGATAAGAACAGGTGAAAGTCTGCACCTACTGAAGGACGCTTTGCACCTACTGAAAGACGCTTGATAAAGAGATAACGGTAAATACAACATGCATCTGGTCCCAGACAGAGTTATCTTCCCTAACCTCCAAGGTTTACATGTATAGTGTGTATTTTGTAAATGAAAAAAAAGACTTCTCTAAATGATTCCTTATTCCTTAAATAAACAGAGGGGTACTTGAAGGTATTCAATTTATATTATACATAAACAGAGAGATACCAGTCATTTTATTGGTACTATATAGATGCTTAAAACCGTGCGTTTTAGGAAAAAAAGAGATTTAGTCCACAGAAAAATCATATTTTTACGAGGCATTGCCCTCGGGAAACATGGGTTTTTGTCCTGAGGAGGCGGGTGGATAAGGACTTTTTCCCCCCGCGGTAAGTATTTCGTTGGAGCGCTTCTGCCTGCAGGGAGATATGAGTTCAAATTGTTCACGAACCGCCCACCTCTAGAGTATGCCATTATACGTGTACAATGGCCGACAGTTGGATGTTCTCCGGATAATTTGATAAATTTTTTTACCTGTTTTTCCTAAATTTGAAAGTCAGGTATAGGAAAAATGTGGGAAAAGGATTTTTTTTAGGTCAAATAATTAATTAATTCTTTTAGTTTTTCTTGTACTTAGTTGATAAGTTCAAGTTCAGTTTATTCTATTGAACATATATACAGTGTACATATATATGTGTTGTATTGGGTACAAAATAAGACAGGTATGTATTAACAAAATTAAAATGAATAAATGGGATTATTTCAGGAAATGATAGTGTGCTAAACGGAGCAGCCGAGCAATAAATAAAGCTTATTGAGATTTGCAGTCCCTATTTTTGCTGACAGATCCTTTGGAAAATATCTGTACCTAGATTTATTGATTACATTAACCGATTTTTTGGTCATGACAGTATGTTTGTTGATTGTTTTATAAAATTCATCAAGTTTTTGCTGTCAACCAGTAGCCAATTCTGTGCCATCGACAAATAATAAATAAAATGTGTGGCTAAAACGTGTACTTGTATGTAAATCATTTTCTATAATAAATTTCAAGAAGCCTAATACGTATAAGATTAAGTGATTCATTTCAATAGATTAAATTTTGAATGAAATCTAATGCAAAAAGGTAGAGTAGAGATATTGGGTCTCTCAATTCTTATAGTTTAGACAGACACCAGTAAAAAACATGTGACATACAAGCATCAAATTAACCCTAGGTTGCACAAATACATTGAGTGACAAGAAATCGTTTACTACATCACTCAAAAAAAAAAAGGGGGGGGGGGGGTCGGTTGACATTTTAGAACCAGGAAGCTAAAAGAAAGATAACTCTTAAAATACCTTGCAGGCGACGGGACCACAGGGGCTTGGTTGTCACTTGTTGGATAGTGAAGTTCCTAATTATTTGTTCCCGAAGAAAAAAAATGATTAAAATTGGTAATCTTAGGTGTATATCTGTGTATTGCATGATAAATAAATTCACTAAAAACACCCGTTTCAATCATGTTAAAAAAGTGTATTCATTAGATAATGAGTGTTTACAATGTGTAAACAATCTATTCTAAAAACGACATTAAACAATTTATTTCTCGGAACAGTGTATTTCGTACATGAAGAAAAAAAAATGGTATGGTTATTTTCTACTTTTCCACAAGAGCAAAAAAGACATTCGGTAATACTAGTATTGCATCTGAATAGATCTTTATTTAAAACACAGTTATATCTTTTATGAGTTACATAAGATGGCCTTAAATTTCGATATTATTTATTGATCAAATGATCATATCTTCAATTTTCCAATACATGGTGGTCACTTCAACCTGAAAACAGTTTATTCATACACGTCGTTTATCTTAATGACCTTTTAAGGGGCCTGGTCACGATTTTGGTCAAATTCTATTTTTTCTGGGTTTTTTTATTTGCAATGATTTAGGAATGCACGTCTAATGATCAAATGAAATCTGAGAGTCAGTCGTTAAGCTATAAGCGAGAAACAGCCTGAAGGCTCACAGTTCTTTGTCAAGTAAACAAGGCTCGTGCCCTGTTTTTATTAACATAGGTTCAATATTCCAGTAAAAAATCTTTTTCAAGCTAATTTGTCTATCTTCTTATTAATTTTAAGCACAAATAAACAGTTCCTAACGATTAACACATTCATTTTAGGTCTAAATTTGGAGTTTTTACTTCAATATGCATTCAAAATGTAATCAAAAGCTTTACTTAAATAACAAATAATTATAAGCTCTGCACTGGCGTCGGAAGCAAATTGAAAGTGGGGGGGGGGGGGGGGGCTAGACTATTCCTCAGAAATCTTAACAAGCAAAAAAAAAAAATTGATTCCCAAAATCATGTAAATCCTAATCCGGGGGGGGGGGGGGGAGTTACCTATTGTTCCAAAAAAATTCTAACCTGCAATTTTTTTTTTCCAAATCATGAAATTCCTAATCCGTGGGGGGGGGGGGGGGTATAGCCCCCCCCCCCCGGTTCCGGTTCCGACGCCTATGCTCTGTAACTCACTAATAACTCAACAAATGACAATAAAATTTTGGTTGCCTTTAAAAAATGTCTTACTGAAGCATAGAAAACATTTTAATCCGAAAAATAATATTTGACCAAAATCGCGATCATGTCCCTTTAATATATTTGTTGGCATACACCAACACATTTTGTGTTTAAAACATGATAATTTGAACAATAGTAGTTTATGATGTCGCTGAAATAAAAGACGTTCGGTAATTCGCATTTTGCACGGTTTATTGAATTTTTTAAAAGAACAATTTTTCATAGCAACAGTTGGAATTATTGTTATAAGGTGAACAAACATTCATGTGTACAGAACGGGCTTTAGTTATACCGCCGTCTTACACAGCGTAACGTCATTGGGCGTCAAATCGCAGACACCGCCAAACTTCTCTCGAAGAACGCCATGACGTCATAAAAATAAACAACTTTGATCTGTAGAAGAAAGCCACGGCAATTGTCTCTAGACAGATAAAAAATGAAAACAAAATCAAAGAATTTGTCCAGAAAGAAGTGTTCGCTTTGTAAAGGCGACGTCTGTATCCACGAGCATGGAGAGAAGATGACGGACACACTGCAGGCGATTCCTGACATGGCGGAACAAACCATGGACTTGTTGGAAAAGCTTCTGAAGGAAAGGGAGAACAATCCAGAGGAAATTCTCCAGTTAGCGTCCAGGAGCGACTTGGTAAAATTAGAGATCGTTTATTCAAAATTTTCATTTGAAATATTATGTTGTTTGAAATATATGAACATTCTCCATGAAGAAGTTTTACACGCTTCTAGTTATAATCAATTGTGCGTTAAAAAAATATGTTATAATTACGAATTTACTGAGTGCATGTACACAACTTGATTGATATATTGTAAATTCATAAAATTAAATTATAACAACTTGTAAATTAAAAATTTAGAACATGACAATAGACCTTTGTTCATATTCTTCAAGAAAGTAAAAAAAAAAAATGGTAAAAAGTAAAAAAAAAAAAGAACATTGAATTCATATTACTGTTTTACCTGATCACTTCGATTTGAGAGTCCCATACGGTTTGAAGTTTCAGGTCGGGATGGACGCCTTTTGTCTCACGGCTGCCGTTGGCCACATTGAGGGGATGCGGCGGTTCTTGGAGGCAGGAAAGAGTCCAAACGACGCGTGTGCAGCGGTAAGCACAAGGGACTTAATCATATTAGTTACGATCACCAAAAGATTAGACATACATGTATTTGGAAACCCGCGGTCAGTCTAGTGTATGCGACACTGGTCGCTGGTTTCCGACGGTTTAGAACGAGAGATATCGTCACAATGGTTTTGTACACTGATTTGTTTGATATAATTCTTAACTTACGTACGTTGTTAGTGATACTTTTAAGAAAAAAAAAGGAATTCCATTTGATTGTTATAAATGCGCATAACGGTAAAACTGAAATAATAGTTGTAAATGTGTATACCGGTATAACAGTGAAATGAATAATAGGCCTATACCATGTATACATGCATATACCGACTGAACGTTTTCTGTGTGGCTGACAGGACGGCAGTACCCCACTGATGCTGGCCACACAGAACCGCCACGTGGAGGCCATGGAGATCCTCCTGTCTTACGGCGCCGATACCACCTACCTCAACACGGTGAGAAGTCAGAGTTATATCCCTTATATTGCATCTTCTTCATTTTAAATCGCGAACGTTGAATTCTCATTAACCAACGTTTTGAAATTGACAGGATGGAAACACGGCCCTGATTCTGGCGATAAGAACGGGGGATGCCAAGGTGGTGAACACGCTGTGGTCGTACAGGGAACAAGTGGACATCAACCACAGGAACAGGGTACGACCTGCACTGTTCCGTATATAAACTATCATTGCATAAAGAAAAGTTTCCATATCTTTTATCTGTAAAATATGAATATATATAAAGCTCATTATCCAGGTATGGGTTATCTAACATCAAGTCTTTTTAAGGTCAGTCGACATATTCCTCGAAAAATGATTATTTTTTCAAATTTTCAATGGCCTTTATTATATACCAAATAAAGAAGATGGGGGAATAAGATGGCGCAAATGCCCATTCGGTTTAGTCGTGAAATACAATTTTGAATTTATTTTTTCCCAATTAAATCTATTCAAATATATTATAAACGAGTTTGCCAAAGCACAATTTCTAACTATATTCAGTTTTTAATATATTTAACAAGAAATAAGAACAAAAGTTTTGCTTGAAACTTTGGTGAGCTTTTCTCAGGAACTCTAACCACTGAGCCATTTCAGACACAACAAAGTAGGCTGTTTAAATATTATGTGTCACTTTGGCTACGAATTTACGGACTTGTATTATTTTTTCAAAACGTTCAATTGTTGGGATACAAAATAATATTTTTAATGTATAGTGGGTCATCTCTCCACGTTTTTGTTGATTGAAATCGGTTTGTTTTCCATTAGACCTTAATTAGACTATGAGAAAAATATGGAGCCCAGACCCACTCTATAAAAGAAAATCCCTTAAAGTTCTAAAAAATGACACTATTTGCAGGTTTTGATACGTATACGCCTGTTTGAGTCAACATATTCCAAGTATTGAAAATATTTATAGGTTTAAAATCAATGATATATTAAATATATATTGTTTTAAATGATTTTTTTTAAAATATAAGATTTATTGATATTTTAATTTCTCAGTAGCTTGTCCGACCGTGTATGGGCATTTTACACGCCTTATTCACCCATCTTCTTATTATCATTGTCATTTTTAGAATGATTAAAATTTCAATTTAAGTGTATTTTCAATAAGATTATATAGGAAATTGCGTATCTTGCAAAAACGCCTGGTAAGGTACCCTAACTTTTTTTCCAGAAAGCTTGTCAAAATAGTAGTAAACCAATAACAAATTCCTGGAAAAAGTTATATAAAACTGAGGAACGTGTCGTCTGACCACACATACTACAGAGTGCTAATGTCCAGTGTTAATATTTCAGGAAGGCCTGACCATACTTCACTCGGCCGTGGAAAAGCGATGGGAAACGTGTGTCAAGATCATCCTTAGTTGTGGTGCCGACGTCAACAGTATAACTGACGTAAGAGTCCCCACCTATTAACCCGTTCTGTATAGTACTGCTCTCACAGTGCCCCTCACCTGTATATATTGTATATAATCAATTGTGTATTCTCCTTTCAGAATGGCTGCACACCCCTAATGCTGGCGGCCCAGAAGGGGGACGTCAAAGTGGCGGGCGTTTTGATTGATGGAGGAGCAGACATCTTGATAGAGGACTATGTAAGTAACTTTATACATCTTGATAGAGGACTATGTAAGTAACTATATAGGTGTTCTGATTAACATGTCTAACTACCCAAGGACAGGTCTCACAAACCTACTCCAATTGTATTCTCCAAATGTCATAACATCCAAGGCAAACAATCCACAATCCCAGAGGCCTCATTCAAGGCCTCGCTGGCCCATTTTCACCAAAATTTTCATATTACTCATCTCAGTTCTTTATTCAAGTCTGTTAATGATATTGGCATATATTTTAGGTCAATATTCAGACTTGAATCTTTGGCAATAAAAAGAAACAATCTTTTTTCATATTTCTATTCAATCTTTGTAAATAATACATGTACTATAACTAACATATAATGCTAAATGTATGGGAGATGTTGAATACATGTATCAGTTAAAGCTGTAGTTACAATCGATTACTTCAGCTGAAGACTAACAATGTCTAACATCATCTATAATCACTCACATCAAAAACTGTGTTATATTCCAATTTATAAATTATGATTGTGGATTATGAAATCACAATTTACAATGCACATTATCATTCAAAATCTAGACACAGTCATTCTGACATTATATCTTTGTGATAACAAAGAATGCATGTTTTTGGAGCATTGAACTTCATTCTAAATAATACGGTATGTGACATTTTTCTTGCATGTGGCTTTATATACTTCCCACAGAACACCTTTGAAAATCAATAACTTATTCCTTATACTGTACTTATATATATATGTACTCATGAATTACATAATATTCATGTGGTGATAATATGCAAAAGAACGTACAGAGGTATGACTCTTCAAAAATGTCACAACATTTCAAAATCCCTGTAAAAAATTAACTTAAATGACACATTAACAAAGTACTAGCCAAGAGGAGGTAAGCCTGGACTAGCTGCTTGTGCTGTCTGGGGTGGGGTTCTGGGTGACGATACTGCTGCTGACGTCAATGTGTGAGGTAGACACCTCCTCCTCGCCCTGATCATCCGAGATAGCGAAGGGGTCGTCATCTTCATCCTCTGGGTCGCTAGACATCTTGTGTTTGTAGTACTCCTCATGTTTGTCAATGCACTGCATCATGGCGTACATTTTGTCGTCGCATTCGTGTCCGCGCGGGTCGTCCTTGTCCTTGGAGTTGTAGAAGTTGCAGGAAATGAACTCCCGCATCTCGTATCCACAGGGCCCCGCGTGAAGCCCCCCAACACATGGACAGCCAAAGTTCAGCTCACCATTAGGTTGCACAAAACCCACTGCAAAATAATCATGTCAACTCAACTAAAGGTGATGAGAAGCAATGAATATATTCTATTAGAATGAATGCTAAGAAAGATAACTCATGTTGTTAGATGACATTGACACTGTGTACTCTGGATTTTTCTTGGAAGCTGCCAGCCACTGAATTGATAGTTGACTTTACACATTTGTCAGATAGTATAGGGAATAATGAGGGTGGTGTTGGCTACTTACCGGGTCCGTCATGAACTTCCTCTTCGTCCATGGCTATCATCGCCTCACTGGGTGTGGACATCTCATCCTTGGTGACAAAAACAATCCTGTCCTTTCCATCTTTACCTAAACATAATCATGTGATTAGTTTGAAATACTGGAAATACACATAGCATATAACAAGGCTTGAAAAAAATTACAATTATGATGCAACAAAATGAACTGACATTCAAATACATTACACGACTCAAAGGGGTGGATTTATTTTGGTACAAATCGAAGTATAAATAATGCAATATTTGTTGTGTCCCATACGAAGCAAAGAACAAAAAAGATTTGTTGGGTAATGTTTGTGAATTATAACATTTTCATTATGCATTTCTGCAGTACTGCTATCATGCTTATTTGGTTCTGCAAGGAGAGAATTGAGGACACACTGCTCAATCTGACGAAATACTTGTGGTTCTTAAAGCATAGATGTTTCTCGTACATGTGTTTTACAATTAATACATATGTCATCGTAATACATACCTTCTTCTCGACAGTACGACATTATAAAATGAATATTTACAGTTTCTTACAACTTTGACTTTCGAGTCAATAACAACCATGTGGATTGAAGAATCTCGAGCCCGACCTTTAATCTGTCGACGCGTCAAAATGCCTTCACCATGTTCACTGTGTAATAAACGAGTAAAGTAAGAAAATTATGGAATAGTGTTGAAGTATGATTTTTCAAAATTCTTATATGGTTTGAGCCTAAAATGGCCTCCTTAAATGAACATAGTAATTTTACTGTTATTCTTTGTTCTCTTTGTACAGATATACATTTGAAGTTATTTTTGGTAACTTTCAATTTGATATGTGTCCACAATTAAAAATATGACATCATAAAGTATACCTTTTCCCGCCATTTTCGCATTTTTAGAATAAAACGGCTTGTTTTGAAGCAGTTTTTCTCTAAGAAAACATTGAGCGATTGCTTGAACAACCAAAATATTTTCACCAAAGATGTATCTATTCAGTACTTATAAGGAACAAAAAGTTTGTTCTTGTCGCTCTACATTTCTCATTTGAAAAAAAATATTTGAAAAATGTCAAATTTTCACTGATTTTGATTGATTTATAAAAATAGCGTCACTTCTGACGTCATATACTGCCAATGAGGAAAAATGAAATGAAGAGGCCAAAAATATATTTTATATCAACTCTTCTGAAAAATCACACAACAATTTAAGGTGACCTGAAACACTTTGAAAAATTGCGAATTATGGGGGCCAAATTTGAATAATATCACATATAGTTTAAATGATGAGGTGCTAATAAAATAACACACCACTAAACAGTCTAAGCTAACAAAGACTTTCTTTTGTTTACCAGAGCCACTTCACCGCTATCTGCCATGGGTTTGAGAGCGGAGAGACCGGGGATGAGTTCGCCGACTTCCTTTTCTGTAGAATGTCTCAAAGACAAAGGGAGGCGTACGCCAAGGTGAGCACAGCCATTAACATGGACATAAAAGGAACGATCACAGGCAAATTCACCTTTACGTGACACAGAAATGTTTTTGATGTTAAAAACTGGCTAAAATGTAAATATTGCTGAGTTAGTTTTATTTTCAAGCACTCTTTCAACGAGTGTTTTCATTTTGTTTTTGGTTGTAATTAGTTCAAAAGATATTTTAATATGAAACTTCGAAAATAGATAGCAAAATGGTAGAATTTACAGTATCGGCCAGAATTTTATTTAGTAATTTTCTTGCCCATATATACATAGTTAACCACATATTAGTATTCATAATCATTAACATAAGAGTTAAATCACACATTACTGACCAGTTATTACTCTATTCCTGAAGAACCGCATCGAACGGATGAAGACCACGGTAAATGACAGTAACTTTGACGACTTCTTCACGGACAGTTTAGTTGTCGTGTTCAAATACCTGTCCTTACTGGAGCCGGGCCGAGACATCCTGTTCCGCGAGAAGCTCATCCCAAACATGCTCTCCACCCTTCAGAAGTTTACACGGCACCAAGAGGTCGTGCAGAGTGCGTGTGCACTTGTCGTTTCATGTATGTTTCGATACAATGCAACAATTGACGAAAGATTTGCCAGACAGTTTGTTCAAGCAAAGGGCCCAGAGTTTTGCTTACGGGCCCTGAAATATCACGCAGACTCTGGAAAGCCAGACAACGATTTCATGAAATCTGTTTTCTATCCCTTTGTTTGCATTAACGTTTGCAAACTTTGTCATACTTGGATAGAGCAGAATTCTCAGAAGATTGAACCTTATGTTTCCCTCCGAGATCCGATTGATCTCCCTAGTTGGCAGGACGAGGCTCAGAAGGAAAAGGGACAACTGCTTTGGGAAAGGTTTTGGAACGAGTTTGAACGTCTTCAGATAAATCAGAGAGATGTAAAGATGAAAGAATTATTAGATGAAGAAGAGAGAGAGAAAGAAAGAAAAGTAAAGAAGAGTGAACGAAAGAAACAAAAGCGGCTCAGAGAGAAACAGAAAAAGGCAGAAAAATCGCCAGATGGCATAATTGTGGAAATGGAAAATAAGAGTTCAAAGGATGACAGCAAATTAAGCACCAAAGGCAATAGCATATCGGATGTTGTCACAGACAAGGATTCTGGGGATTACTATGGAGTACATGAAAAGTGCAAGCAAACGGAGAATCCAGCAAGTGAAATCACGGGTGTTCATCGCCTGATGATGGCTGAGAAAAGCCAGAAGACACAGGGCAGCAAGTGTAGTGTCCCTATTGCGGCCATGAATAAATCTGCCAACAGCAAGGAGAGAGACAAAAATAGAACGAAAACAAAACGAATAGCCAAAGAAAAGGATAGCTGGCAACACAATCAGGAATTTGGTACAGACATCGTTCTACATAAAGATACCAGCAAAATTTGTAGTAACGAGAATTACACAGAAGACAAGACAGGGTCTTGGACAAAAGTAACTGGAAAAAAGAACCAACAAAAAGTGGATCAAGTAAAATACTCGAAGAATTCAATCAAGAAGAATTTGACCAAAGCCAACACTTGCGCCACTAACGTTCATAAATTCAATATCTCTGAATCTCGAAAATGGTCGGATGTACTTTGCCAACGTCAACAAGAAACGGCAGTAAAAGAGAACATTATATGGAATACACAAGTCAAAGAATCAGCGGTGCCTATCCATACCGACGACTTCAATGAATTTCCATTATTACGGGCCAGTTTATCAAGAAAATGGGAAGGTGTTGATGTTTCTGAATCGGTGAAATCTGAGTCAGTAGAGGAGCATTGGGACAGTGACGAGTATCTAACAGCAATGACCAATGAACACAGCGAAGAACTCCCAGCTTGGTCAGAAAAAATCCAGAATCTCTCTGAGGCTAAAAGTGACGTCTTTTGGATTGAAACATGCGAGTTCGAAAGAAATGTCCGCAAACCAATGTGCGAGAACCGCACTGAAGACAAACAAGCATGCTTGCACCCCTTAGCCAGTGATAATGATTCTGGTCCGTCATTTAGAACTAATGATATGTTTTTCACCCAACAAACATGTTTGGAGAACAAAGTTGTTAACGGTTTGGAAAAGCAAAGCCAGATGCTTAAAGGCAGTGAAACTCCGGAAAACAAACCAAACGGCACTGGACAAAACATATCATTCAAAAAGAGTAGCATTGATATTGGGATATCTGGACTACCCTCAGAAAGCGCCATGGGGCTTGTATTTCTGGGAACATCTGAGACCGAGCCTTTGCATAAGGAGACCAACATTTTGCCTCTTAACGAGAAACAAAACTCCTGCCCATGGTTTAAAGCCAAAGGATCGGCTCCTACTTTGAAAGATGTTGCCTTCGAGTTTATGCAATATGATGCCACAAGAAAATCGGTCAAAGTAAACTCACCAAATGAGGAAGAAAACAATCAAGATATTTTGAAGTCACAGTTAAAAACTCCTGTGATTTGCCATACAAATCAAAACAATGTCTCTTTTCAAACACTGGAAAGTATAAATCCTACTTCTGAAACGGAACAAAATATCGACTACCAGTTCTTGCAAAGATCTGGGTTCAATGAAAATAAAGACCAAAAATGCCATGGTTTTGGTAGTGTTCAAGAATTTTCTCCATTTCATTTAAATGAAAACCAATCTTTAAATGTTGGAAACGTCGCAAATTTCCCAGGCAAAAATGTTGACACAACAAGGTTTAACTTTCCGCCGCTGCAAGAAATTCTGCAGGGACCATCGAAAAAAGCAAAACAAGCTGATGGAGCTGATGTCCCAGTAGGGCAAGTTTCGTTTGGTGTAGCAAATAACTGTGTCATTGACGACAACTGTCGTAAAATTACTCTGAAGGAGCTGGAAGCAGAGTTGATGAAAAATCCAACTCAAGATTTGGAGTTACCAACTGGCCAATCGAACTACTCTTCTGAAACACAGATAGATACAGATGAACCTTATAAAACAAAGGTAGCAGTTATTCAACCAATTGGTCATGAACGTAAAAGTCGACCAAAAGAAACAACAAAAACAGAACCAATCGCCACAAGATATCCACCTTCACACTCATTCGCAGGAAATCCGATGAGGAGTTTCGTTGAAGGCTTGGAATCGACTGGACTAACAATGATTTTGGACCAATACATTGAATCCAAAAAACCATTTATTCCTAGCCCGTTAACAAAGGATAAATGTGACGAAAATACTGTTTCAGGAAACTGCCGTTTAGGAGACAGTATCTTGAGAAATGCCCTGAACATCAATCATGAACAGGAGGAGTTCGGATGTCCCGAGGAGTTGCGTGATGGAAAGGATGAGGACATGTGTTTGTTTCCGGGATTCCACGATTCTGAGGAACGGCAGCCCGATGAACCTCGTCTAACGCTCAACCGTCACAAAATGGAACTGATACAGTTCATGCAACTTCATAATTACTATCGCCAGTACAGCAATTACCCCGCTGCGTCACACACGAATTACGTCCACGATTTCCAATACTATGCCTCTGCGATGGGACTATCCAAGCAGGATATCCAAAACATAATTCGGGATGAAGTACCTAAAATGGAAGTACCTCAAATGGTTACAGAGAATTTTCAAAATGAAGACGAAAATCAAGTTACCAATCAAGCTGTGCATGGTAATCTTGAACAACCAAAATCTACCTTCGATGATTCTGAAAGGCTGTGTGTATCCAAACCCCCGCTTATTGAATCTCCCCAGAAGGAATTGCATGAAGAAAAAAAGGTCAAAGCAAAGAGCGAGACAATGGTTTGTGCCGAAATATCGTCGAAGCATAAACTGACCGAGACCCAGCTGTCAACGACGGTTACTAATTGGACGAAAAAAAGTTCTAGATGGAGGTCAAAGTTGGAGGAGATATGCAAGCTACCAGACCGCTTACGAAGGCGTGTTGGTGACATCGTTCTTCCCACACAGACTGAAAAGTACAAGATCTCCTACTCGTAAGTAAAACGGAATAGAAGCAAAAGAATATTTATTTTCATAAATTCTTACTATAAATATTAATAGATATTAGTTTTGCTACAGGGACGAGGGTGCTGTTCTTGGGTTTCTGAACGACGGATCCGAGGTAGCCGTCCACATTGTAGACATGAGAAGTCGTCAACTAGAAAAAAGCTTCCTTCAAACGCTAGTATCAGATCATTTTGTTCATTTTTTTCTGGTCAGATATAAGGTATGTATGTCGAATTCTCGATCTCCCGGTATTATTAGAAGGATATCATCATATGACTGTTTGAATTTTTTCTTCACATTTCATATATTAATTCTAGTGTGATTAGATTGTTTCAGGTTCGTTTGTCTGGATGTGCACCCGGTGAGGCCGAGCCGCGCCTGGAGCTTTCAAGACAAGAATGCAGCGCTAATTGAAATATCATAATTTTGTGAATTTCCAATCACTTTTTGCCATCAACATTATCACCAGAATCTCTTTATTTCATTTGTTTGATATGTTTTTTTTAATGTTTTGTAGTCGTTTGTGATAGAGAATGGAGTATGTTACCTGGCAATGGAACTCCACGAGTACACACTAGCGGAGTACATCCACATGCTTCGGTTGAATCAGGGAGTGGACCCTCTTACTGTCAACAGACTAACCTGGCAGCTTCTTAAAGGACTGACCTCTCTGCACGAGAACTGTGGAATCCCTCATGGAAATATCATGGTATATCTTTTGTCCCTATTTGTCATCTTGATATATACTTCTTCATTCCAAATCAAAATGAACTTCCGTTTGTTTAAAAAAAAACCATTAAAACAGAGAAGGATATCAAGTTACACTTTTAATTCCAGCCGTCCAATATCTTAGTGGACACAGAAGGCCGAGTCAGGCTGAGCGAGTACGGGTTTACAAGAGACACGTGTAGGCAACATCAGCTGATGAATAACAAGCCCATATCAGGTTATTACATACTTTCTCCTCAACAAGAGTTTTAATTTCATACTGTAGTTGATAAATTATATTGATAGATTCTTTCAAACTCCTTAGAGGATCGCAGTTGTTGGACGCCTACAGAGGTCGTTACAGAGACTGAAGCTTATTCCCTGAAGTCTGACATTCAGGTACCAGAATTCTCCAATTTTAAAAATATATTTAATTAATAAGTAAACCTCCAAGAATACATGACGTTGAAGGTCATAATCACAAACAATATATACTGTTTTCTATACGATTTTCGTTCCGGGTTTTTTGCAAGTATTGGTGTTTGTACTGTAGTTGGTACTTATTAATGTTGTTGTAATCTATTTGTTAAGGTTGCGGGTATGTTGATATGCTACATCATGTCTGGTGGGCATCATGCATACGGAGAAAACGGCTTGGAAATAACAGTTAGTATCCAAGCCAACTGGCCCAAAATTACACATCACCAAAACAAAGAAATTGTCTGTCTCGTGTCGGATATGTTGACCATGCCGCCCAAAGACAGACCGGAGTTTCCCGCAATTTTAAAGTAGGTGGCACTATTGAGTATTGTTATGGAGTTACTAATAAAGATAGATATTATAATAAAATCATTTTTTTTGTCTTTGTGTTAATCATATGCTTTACTATTTTATTCATGATGACAGGCACCCTTACTTTTGGGCCGATGAGAAGAAACTTCGATTCGTGTTGATTGCTGGATCAGACGTTCTTAGAGACATGAAACATGGGTTTGTGGACTTAGCACAATATTGATGTTCCAAAATAATTGATATAGAAGTTTTCCTCATTTCCTTTGATTGGTTAATAATTTTACGGATCCCGATAGATGTCAGCGAAAAACCAAATTATATCGGGGATCCTCCATATACGTATTTCGCGATCACCATTATTATTAATTTTTAAAAGGAGACCTTAGGGTTTTACATCCAGTGAGGTGAGATACTTCAAGATTCTTAAAATGTTATCAAGAAATTAAGAGATGAAATCAATAATACCACCAGGCACCTACTGGCGACAGTAATAGTCGCTCTCTGGATTATATCATCATGTCATTAACTAGTTTTTCCGTATTCCAATACGTCTGCGTTTTATAAAAGCATTTTTTTTAATGATTAAACAAGCTATAAATTCCAAATCCATTGAAATTATATAAAGAATCTCGATTTGTATTTATATAAGAACACTTTTTTGAAAATCTTGATAATAGAAATAAATCGACATTGTATATTCTTGAATGTTTGAATACAGATTCATATAAAAGATTTTCACTAGTTACCGGGGGTATTTCTTTTGCCGTACGGAATTTTGAGTGCTAACTTTCAAAGTTGTCAGTGGAACCCTCACAGTGTACATATACCTGTTATCAATTCCTAATCCGATAAACTGATGTTAAGAAATTTGACTGTATTTAAATCATGTTAAAAAAAAATATTTTTACAGGTAGCAGTTTTTATGGTCCAAGAATTAGGAATCATATGAAAGATAACTCCTGCTGTTAATGTATCGTTGTTGTATTTTTAGAGTACCAACTTCTGGGGCTGTCAGTGGAAGAGTAACCATGATAGACATTCTGAACACTGCCGAGCACGACAACATCCTTAGTGACTGGGTCAGTCTCCTTTTTCAGGAACAATCTATGCTATAACAAACGTCTCAAGAATAATGGAAACATGTATAATATGTGTTATAATTATGTTTTATAAATATTTGCATTCTACTTGAAGACTAGTCACGTGGAACACGCCATCATGAAAGAGATGCGGTCATTTAGACAGTACAAAAACCAGCTAGTGGAGCTAGTTCTGTTCGTTTACAACTGTTGTCTCCATTTCGATAAGCTGTAAGTTTTGACTATTTGTATTTTGCTATTCTATACGATAAACAGTCTCACAAGTCAGTGACAAGACATTTTAATTACACAAACGTCACAAATATGCCTGCAGATATTAAGATACAAATTACATTTTTAAAAATCTGACTTTATCTTGGAAATTATCCATTTTTTGGTGTAAATAATTACGATTACTTCATATTCAGCCCAGCTATAGCGCGAGAGATTATGGAGGAGCCCACCAAGTATTTTCTGTCCAAGTTCCCGACCCTCTTCATGTCCGTTTATAAGGCGATCAAAGCGAGCGAGCGTAGGGAAAAGGTCTGCTACAAACCCTTCTTCTAAGCAACCCACCACAAGGCAAAACTTGGTCACAGCAACCAGAGAAACCATCGATTCTGCTATTTAAATGGAAAATAAAAGAGAATTGTTATTTTATGAAATGTTGTCATTTGGCTTTTATTATTTTTTGGACGCGTGACACATTGATCCTGGAAATACATTGGATTCCATTTGTATTATCACTCCTCAGGTGAAAGTGCATTGATTACCTATCTTTTGTTTTCGCTCACTTGGTTTGAATGTGGTTGTATACATAACCAGAGTAGTTAGTGATTTACATAGAAGAAAGGTATCTCTTTGTTTGCCATTGATTTTCATGGATTTAGGAGGGCTAATTGATAAAAACACCACACATGATGGAATAAAACCACACAAATATTTGCTCATCTTTAAAAGGTTTACAAATTCAGAATGAAAATTGATTTAATCCGATATATCTATCAATTGCTAGGTACATAGCAAATAGCAAAACACGAGAGTCCTTGTCCGCTTAAAATTTGTTTGACATGCTTTGATAAAAATGCATATAATGTACATAAAGCCTTAAATGGAACAAACAATATTTAAACTTTTGCATTACTTTTTACATGATAAATGTATTATATTTGCATTTCCATTGTTCTTTCCCACTGTAAGCCCATACGGAGGAGCTGCAATTATTTCTCTATAATCGCAATTGCTCTGTCAGTATACTATGACGTCATAAAGGTGTAACGTTATATATACTTTTCCATGACGTTATAGATTTAAACCACTATACGATACATCATGTGTTTTCTCCAACTCCATTAAAATTGACGTATTTACATGTAATATTACATGTAATATTAAAACATGTTTTTGATAACATTTTAAAGGAATTACTGTTATATATCATTGATTCTGTTAACAAATCTATGTGAATTAAAAAGATACATTACAGTCTGAATGTTTACTTTTGATGTAATAGCTAAATGTCAAGGTCTAGGCTAATACAGGGTTTTTGCGAGTGGTGAAATGCAAATATAAGTAATAAACAACGATTATTTAGTGAACATGGCGTTATGAATAGCAACTGCTCTGCTGGCATATTTTCCATGATGCGCTAGCGCGCATCATGGAATATGCCAACAGAGCAATTGCTATTCATAACGCCATGTTCACTAAATAACGTTGTTTATTTCTTAAATAGACATTAAGCACAGTTCAAAAGAGCTAAAACCACGAAGGGTAAATTTTTTCATGGAAAATAACAGAGCGTATGTACTGATGAGAATGATGTAAGTAAAAAGAATGGAGAAACACGATGTTAACACGATGTAACTTCACCATGTATAACACATTCGATATGAAGATGACATTCTTTATTTGAAAGGTATTAATTTTCGTCATGCACTACTTTGTTAATTTTATATACTGCGTGGAAGGGGGGAGGGGGGGGGGGGGGGGAGAAATCACGGTTCTAAATCACAAAACGGACTCCAAACATTCATTTCTTGGTAAATTGCAATGAGATTCTCATCCTTGAAGTTGCAAGAATGAAATAAGGCATGTTTCTTGTTTCAATTGAAAAAATATAAAATTATCAATATAATTTTTAATATGATGATTCAGTAGTTCAGTGGTTTGCAACTCTGAAATGATATGAACAAAAATGCTGTTCACATGCACATAAGCGTTGTGATCGCTTGCAAAAGTACCGAGACTTGGAGGAGGGTTCTGGTCTGGCGCTGGGGTGGGGTGAACAAGATACAGTGTAGATGTCAAAGCTTGTTTCGAAGCTTTGGCCATGTTGGAGTTGTTTCACCGGTTAATTGAGAAATTTTACAAATAATGTGATGTACAATCCTGTTTTGTATACACTTCCCAGTGAATGCTTTAAAGAAAGAAAGTAAAAAACCATTTTATTTAAGGAATGAATTCAATATTTATGTTTTATACGATATAAAATGGTTTGGGGCAGTTTGCGCTTTATAAACCGCGAAGCGGTTTATAAAAAAGCGTAAACTGTTTCAAACTATTTTATATCGTATAAAACTAATAAATATTAAATTCATTGCTTATAATTTAATATTTTTACTCTTCATTGTAGATAAAAACGGTCATTTGACCTTTTAAATGACGTTAAAATGTACAAATTCAAACATAACGTCAGGCGTATTGATACGTTTTTGACGTTAGTCTTACCATGACGTAGGCAACATTCTTTATACGATATAAAATAATTTTTTAGCCAATCAGAAAGCGCATTACAACCAGAATTAAATTATATTTTCATAAAATATATTTTTGCAATTTGTTTCTGATAAAATATCTCACCATCGATAAAGAATATGTATCATAATGATTTCACAAATTACTAGTACCCGTCAGATGTATATACCTTAAAATGTTTAAACATTATATCTTTGAACATAACAATTGTTACGGGAAATTAAAGTTTTTATATTTTTGCTGAAAAATTTAAACATCTTCATATATGTTTACATAGAGCTCTTTATCTGAAGAAGATAAATATCGCTTAAAATGAGCACGGCCGTCCAGCTCTCTTAAAATTTTAAAAATCTTAGGATTTTATCCTAAAAAAAATATTAGATTTCACAATATGCTAATCTTAGTTCTGTGTAACGCAATAAAAAATTTACTCAGTTCAACATTAGCAGAAAACAAAAAAACAAACAAATATTGAAAATAAAAACTGTCGAAGGTATAATTTTAGAATCGTACTTATTTGTTGTAGACTCTCCGTCTAATTAAAATCAGCACAACATGCGCAATCATTTATTGTTAAAAAGACGCCGGCAATGGTATGAAATGACTTGGTCCGTGAAATCGAATTTTTCAATCCTAATGTCACGACCTGCTCGCTGTAGGCGGCTGAGAAGAAATTGATTAGCTAGATTCCAGTACTTACATTTAGATCTCATGGTCGTGCCTCGGTGGTTAGACAAGCTGAGGACTAACTAGTGGAGACTTCGACTAATAAAGGTACCCTTACTTAATGTAATTCTTAATTGAAATTTAACAGATTTATAAGAGACAATTATGTATTAAATTTTGATTTTAAAATTTCTTTTTAATTGTGATATTGATAATTAAAATTAATAGTATAGTGCTGAAATTGCTAAACAAATAAAATACTAATATTCTAAATACAAGTACAAAATTTCATTCCTTAAAGAAGTATGCTAATTCTTAGAAATGAATCATGATATGCCTTCCATATAAAATTTAAATGCCTTATCTACAAAACTTGAAATGAAAATGAATAGTAAAAATGGCTTTATAAGGTTTTGAAATAACTGCATGGGTGGGTGTACATAAACAATATACAATAAAACAAAGTTGTCATATTGTAATTTTTGTTTACGGGTATACACTCACAAAGTTACTTTAAAAATTACAACATGATACACCCATTAATTTGTATGTTTTTCATTATTCTCTGAAATCTTTCTTATTTCAATTCTAAACAATGTATATGAATGAAACGACAAAAAGACAACACTATATAAATAGTGCCTGTTTGGGAGGGTAACAGTTGAAATTGACACCCCGAGACAATCATTGTCAACCGACGCGAAGCAGAGGTTGACAATGATTGTCTCGGGGTGTCGATTTCAACAGTTACCCTCTCAAACAGGCATTATTTATTTTATTATACTGAATGTCTTACTTTTAAAGAAAATTTTACTGCTTTTATATAGAAAAGAAGTGAATTCTACGGCGATCGGTACGCGCATAATTTATGCGCATGTAACAATTTGTTGTGTTACCCGTTGCCAAGTGTGTTGCTAACGCTGAGGGTAATAGAACGCATTACCAACTGCGTCTAAACCAATCAGATTTCAGTATTTAACATGAAAGTATAATAATATAGTTTGCACATCATTACTTCAATTTTTCACTTACAGATACATGTATTTATGTTGTCACCAATATTGTTCTAGTTGAAAATATTATGCACCATTTATTGTGTCTGAACACTTATCATTTTAGAAATTTTTGAATGGGAAAAAAATTCTTGTTCTTTCTTTTTATAACATTTCTTCTAGATGCAATATTGTTTTACCAATACAATTTAAATATTTTTCATAGGAATTTTTTTTTGTACACGTACGTTTTTAAAGTACACAGAATAGATTTAGATGTTTTTT
The DNA here is from genome assembly GCF_963853765.1 of Magallana gigas. Classification (NCBI taxonomy): domain Eukaryota; kingdom Metazoa; phylum Mollusca; class Bivalvia; order Ostreida; family Ostreidae; genus Magallana; species Magallana gigas. Next base: position 53,288,685 of record NC_088855.1, on the reverse strand, counting down.
AAAAACATTTTAAAGTTTGCTTCAATACATTTCAATTGAAGTTTTATTGAGACTTATTTAACTTTATTATAGATGGCTGCTAACAACGAAAGAAGATTTTCACTGGCAGATTTCATTAGGTCGGAGCGAGTTAAACGGAATGAGAACGAGATTGAGGATTTTAAGACAAAGAAATCATCAGACGAAAAACAAAATGCGACCTCTATACATCCCAGCAATGATGGCTCCACAGAAAAAGAAGAAATCTCCGCTTTATATCCTGTGCGGGTCAAAAGACACCAAGCACGTCACAGACGTCATTCTGAGTTTCATGACGCTTCCCGGAAAAGCATCACTGAAGACATGGTAGACAAGAATTTATGTGGCGTTGTAACGGACGAAGATGATACAGACCACTCTCCATCGACGAAGCCTCGTGCATATTATAAACGTAGACGGCGGTTTTCGGTGATACAAGATAACGAGGGAAGCAGTTTTACGATGGAGGATAAAATAAGAGCTCTCCAAGAAGAAGGTGGGGCCTTTCACAAGAGAAATGGACGGAGCGGAAAGAGCCACCGGACAAACAGGTCCACTATCAGTCCATTCCCTTCCTCGGCTCACTCGAGGAGCACTTCTGGGTCGGTGATGTTTTGGGATCGACATGAATCTGCTTCTGTAAACAGCGAGACGCAAAGAGAAATGACACCAAAGAAGAACACAAGTGAAAACGAAAAATCGAAAGTGGTGAATACAGAAGAACAAAACGAAAAATCGGAAGTGGTGAATGAAGGAGAACAAAACAATGATGACACCATTAAAGTTGAAATAAGAAGAGGAAGCTCTAGAACCAAGAATATCGTGGTTTCACTCCAGGTTGGAGATACAACCCAAGAATTGGAAGAAAAAGATGCTAACAATTGCAATGTCGAGACATATCAGTCTAGAATTTCAATCGAGTCTAGGCATAGAGAAGGTCTGAGCAATAGTGGAATAACAAACTCCACAGATAAGATGTCTTCCCAGATCAGTATAGCTAAAGATGAAAAAAATATTGAAATAAAAAATCATGAACAAGATGAATCCAAAGCAAAGGAGCTTTCAAACAATCTTCAGGACAGTTGTTTATCAAAAGATGAGTCAAATAAGGAAACTTTTTCTGAAGATTCTACAACATCACGCAATGAAGAGAAAATTGAAAATATGAAGTCATCAGATAAGATCAGTGTTAATTTAGAGTCTGCTAAGATGCAGGAAGAAGATGAAATGACGCGTGATCAACCACAAAATAGCACAAGTGTTGCTTCAGGTTTTGATAAGATGACTAAAGAAGACAATATACAAAATGTTGATCTACCAAATATGGTTAATGTTACTATAGATCCAGGTAAACAACCGGACGCGCAGACTGTGGAACTTCGAGGGGAGCCCAGTGTATCAAATTTTGATAAATCAAAAACAGATAAAAACATGGAACCACATGCAGACGACAATATAGATAACGGGATACCCGAAAATACGAGTCCTCGTGAATCCAATGAACTGCATAATATTGGTATATTGCAGGATGTTGATGTTTCGTCAAGTAATAGTCAAGTTAATTCTAGTGAATGTCGGGAAGAAAACGAAGTGCTAAATGTTGAACCAATCTATAAAAGCAAAGCAGAAGTAAATTTATCGAATCAAAATGACACCGAAGAAACAAACAACTACATTACGAATGGTTATGAAACAAATGGTATCTCAAACAAGGAGTTTTGGAATCCGGAGACTGGGAATGACGAGAACAAAGAAAAATCTTACGAAGGCATGTCCAAAAATGTAAAAGTTTCTATATCAGACGCGCCTAAAACAGATATGGATGATATAACCAGTGAGGAAATCGCATCCAGAGTCCATCAACCTATACCTCAGACAACGGTAAATCTACTAAAGTCAAGCAATAAACAACAAGAGGCAATAAAATTTTCCGAATCAAAAGTAATTGAAAGCGATGATACTACATGGATTGAAGCTGACAGACAGGGGGTGATTCTGGGTAACGGAAGCAAATCGACGGTATCCCATAAACACTCGTCAGAATCAACCCGTGACGGTGAGGTGGAAGAGGAGACTGACGAACAGAAATCGAAATCAAATCAGAGCAGGGCAAGATATAAAGCATTAGAAGCTAAAACAAATAACCCAGAGAACAAAGCTACGAGTTCCATGCATGAAGAACAGATTTCAGTGGGCGTTCACACATCAGAAACAGACAAAAGATTGCATGTCACTGAGAAACCACGCGTGACTACCTTGACTATTGATGACAGCAAAACAGAAAAGAGAACGGGTGCTAAAAACCCAACGTCACTTTCACAGATGTCTCTAGTAAGTTATATTTTTTTATTATACATAACAAAATTCATTGCTTATGCTAAAGTAATCACATTTTTAAGCCTTTTGCTCTGCTTGGTTCTTTGCTTATTGAAAAACAAGCTTTTATGGTTACAACAACTATTAGCGTTTAAAAACAATAAACCTCTAATCGTTATGCTCTTAAGCTGGAGAAATGAACGGCTATTTTTAGCTTGCTTGTTATGTACAAAATGAAAAAAATAAAGATATTTGTTTAACAGTTCAATTATATAAAATCATTTGTTAACAGTGTAAAATGTTATTCATATTGTTGGCTCAGTATTTCATGCCGATCATTAATCTTATTGTGTGTTCCTGACTCTGTTTTGTAAGGTCTTTTTTGCAATATAATTATGCTTTGTGCTTTCGTATCATTTCCACCATTCATAAAAAAGCTTTTATAGAATAGAATCTATAGATCTGACATAGTCTAGTAGTAGTATTCGTTCCCAATTCTGTAACTTCCTTCAAATTTGTTTTTCTTTTCAATTGACAAAACTTTTATGAATTTCTTTGCTATTCTATATGTTTGTAAGGACTTGGTAAGTGTCCCACAAGCAATGTACTACTTGTATCTCTACCTTGTAACTCCTTCCTGTTAGTTCAAATTTAGATGCGATGTTTTAAAAACTGGCTTCAATATCATAGTACTCTTTACATGTTGTGTAGATTACAAACGTTTTAGTGGTTTAAGGTCATGATCTAGCATATGAATGAAACCTACAAATTTGAAAATAATTCAGTCAATAATGCTTCATAACAACAGGTTGGTTTTATAATGTGAACCAGAGATAAATTTTAGATAAACACTTTGAAAAGTCATGTTTCAAATGTCATTTCCAAGGATACATGTATGTTTCGGAGTTTTTTTCTCGCTTTTTACGATTGAAATATATCCAGAATATCTACAGTCACTCTAAAAACGGCATATAAAATGCTCTTCTTTAAAATGATGTGTATTGGGATTACGTTTCATATGATTTCAAATGGAATGTCAAAATAGTTTTTATTTACTACATAATTTCCATATACATGTACTCATGTAGTCACAAAGTACGGGAAAAAATACATCAAATCCTTTTTGACGTCATAATGAATCTTGTACCAAAAACGCTTTGGTGAAAATGTTTACTAGATCTTCACCTTAAACTCAACCAACCATTATTTTTCAATAAAATTTTAAGAAATCGAAATATCATTTTTTTATTTGATTAAATCAATCATGGAGAATTAAATTCTTAATTACTATTATATATTAAAACAATAAAAAATTTCAATGTGTAAACACAAGATACATCCCTCTGTATTTTATTATTTTACTCTGCAGCCAAATAACTTCTACTCTTTCGCTAAGAGTATAAAATCACTGTTACAAGAAGAGATAGAGTACAGTGAATTATTTGTGAAATCTCTTCAGGATGTTCGAGCCCATAATGCTAATCTGTACAAAAAGCCACACAGAGAGGCAGGATCCAGTGACCCAGATCGAGGTTCTAAAACCAGCCAGGAACAAAACAGTTCGAGACGTGCAACAGCTATATCTGCAACTACCCACACTGGAAGAGATGACGACAAGCAAGAACATGCCAAACAAAGAAATGGCAAAAAGATGACACAAAATGAAGAACTTAACGGGTCCAGGGAAAATGTTTACGAAAAAAACGTGTTCAATCGGGACACTGTTCAGGATGAAAACCCAATAAATGATTCAATAAAAGATTGCAATAAGAATGGCAATATGGATACAGATGATAAGAAAGATCCACGCAATGATTGCAATAACGACTTGGATAAAGAGAATGGCTCACTCGATGACTGCAATATGTACACGGTTGAGAAAGATTCACTAAACAGTTGCAATAAGGATAAGAATGAAGAGAAAAAACAACTTGACGGTTGCAATCAGGATGAAGACAATGAGAACGACTCACTCGATGATTGCAATCAGGAAACAAATAATGGGAAAAACTCGTTCAGTGATTGCAATAAAGATATAAATAATGAAAAAGACTCACTCGATGATTTCAATAAAGATACCGATAAAGAGAAAGACTCGCTCAAAGACTGCGATCAGGACGCAAACAGGAATAAAGACTCGCTCAAAGATTGCGATCAGGATACAAATAATACGAAATACTCGCTCAACGATTGCGATCAGGATACAAATAATAAGAAAGACTCGCTCAACGATTGCAATCAGGATTCAAATGGGGAGAACGATTCACTCGACGATTGCAAAGATGATGCAGATAAAGAGAAAGAATCGCTCAAAGATTGCACCCAGGATACAAGTAATGAGAAAGACTCGCTCAATAAATGCGCTCAAAATACAGATAATGAGAAAGACTCGCTCAACGATTGTGATCAGGATACAGAAAAAGAACAACTCAATGATTGCATTCAGGATACAGATAAAGAGAATGACTCACAAAACGATTGCGATCAGGATACAAATAACACAAATTACTCCAAAAAGGACTTTGAAATAGAGAGAGACTCGCTCAATGATTGCAATATGAATACAGATAGAGAGAAAGCCTTACAATTTAATGATTGCAACCAGGACACAAATAAGGAGAAAGACTCGCTGAAAGATTGCGATCAGGATACAAATAGTGAGAAAGATTCACTCGACGATTGCAAAAAAGATACAAATGAAGACTCCCTTATTGGTTGCAATCAGGATACAGGCAAAGAGAACGAAAAACTTAATGGTTGCAATCGGGATATGGATGAAGAACAATATAAACTCAAGCAAAATGCCAGTAAAGAGAAGGTCCAGCTCAATGAGTACGAATTGAATATGAATAAGGAAAACATCTTACCTAACGATTCAAGTCGAGATACAAATGCAAAAGTCCTAATCGATGATAGTATTCAGGATACAAATGATGGTACAGTTTTAACTGACGACAATCAAGCAGAAAGCATAACATCAGGTTCAGAAGGAACTCAAATTGGTATCAGTGAATATGAGGAGCCCTACCACATAACTAAACCAACAGATGATAATGGTCTCGATAGTGTTCAACAAATTAAACGGAATGATAATTGTTTTTCAAATCAGTTTCAACATCGACAGTGCATTCAGGATAACAACCAAAACGATATTCAAGAAGATGACACAAAAGATTTGATGCGGTCAAATCAAATCCCACTGAAACGTTTACCAATGGCGGAACGATTCATTGAAAATTATACAGAACAAGACAAAGAAATCTTCAACGAAGCGATGAATCCAAAGCATGTGTCAAAATCTCAAACCTCAAGCCTTCCGAAAATTGAAATCGTCATAAAAAACGATGATACTCATCGAGAAAACGATGTGACGTTAGTGATAAAGCTGCCACAAAATGGCACAAGGACGCGAGAAACGTCTTACGTTAAGAGTATGAAAGACCAATTTTGTCAAACAGACGGGGACAGCCAAAGAGGTTCAACACGACCACAGGAAGCATTACCTCAGTTCAGCTGTGAACCCCCTCTACTACAGAGCAAAGAGAGATCGTTCATCCGACTACATCACAAACCTAGCAGGGAACCCGAGCCTGATCCCGAGGTTCTTTACTTTATCAAGCAAGCGGTAAGAGTCTCTCTCTCTCTCTCTCTCTCTCTCTCTCTCTCTCTCTCTCTCTCTCTCTCTCTCAATGATATTCTGAATAAATATTGTTCGTGAAGCATTTCAATTGCCTTACGTAAACGATATTGAAATGGCTTTAAACGTATGAGTATTTGTATAAATAATTCTATTAGAGTTGGACTTGTAATTGGCGTGTTGAGACAACAAAAGCTAAAAGCTTACAAATTATTATGTGTGATTTTTTTTGGTAAACAGTTAATATCTTTTAACCTTTTTATTCTCCATTGATATACTTGTATATTTTCCACTCGATTTCTTTTTAAAAATTAGCCCGTACTGAATAATGAAATATTTATTCTTTAACAATTATGAAAATGTATTTTGGCTTTGTAGCAAGTGTGTTCAATTGCAATGGATTTTCTCCACTAGGAAAAGTCTACTATTTACTTGCACTTGCTCTATATTAGATTAATTAATCGAACTCTTTAATTTAATGAGATTGGAATATGGATTTTTTTAAATTAACAGCATAAACATTTACTCGTTGTTTCCTTCTACCATACAGAGCGTCGAAGGTCGCACTCAGTATGCTTTTAACATTGTTGAAGATTGCCCGTTTATTCTAATGCCATCGAGTTAATTAGTTTATGTTTGATCTATATTCAAGTCAATTATTTCGCCAATATTACATTCAATTTTTAATTAAAGCACCTCACTTAAGATTGAGAATTGACACACGAACATGACACCAGTAATTTATACCAAATATGCGTCCTTAGTTACATTCAGTATCCTAACTATTTTCATTTAAATTTCCAGGAATTACGACAGCGAAGAAGAATTGATGACATCATGCGTGAAATTTACCAAATAAAACATGTTGATCTGCTGGAATCCCCAATGTGTAGTTGTCCAGAGTACATGTACCCAGGGTCACGTGATCACCATCCGCGCTTCCTTTACGACAGCGACCCTTATGATAGCGTGGTGGTCAAAGCGGCGCAGTATAATGACAGCGTCCGAAGGTTCCTGGGGTATACCAAACGCTCGGACCGACTTAAGGCCATGGAACATTCCAGGAAATACAAGGCTTACTTGGATCTACGCAAGAAACTTAAACATTTGTACTAAGCTCACAAAACAATCATTTAGGAAATTCAGAAATACATTAGTTTACTGCTAAGTTAACCTAAGAAGTGTTTCAGTTGTTATGTTGAGGACCAAAAGTTTTTGAATCTTAATTGATTAAAATAGAAATACGTGTATAATCAAAAAGACTTTACAGTCGCCCTTTGGTCGCCTTTAATTTGCTACTCGTCTTCTATAAAAATTTTGACAGCAATCACGTTACGTCATTCTAATCCGGGGCAAAGCATTATGGAACGGTGCAACTGTAAAAGGTGATATAGGTATAATCTGGGCACCTGACGTTACAGATTTCGCCCAATAAAAAATTATACAATTTTATATACAAATATATTATATTAAATATAATGCGACGAGTGGCAAAATGGAGGACAGAAGTTAACATAATTACTATATAGTGCGTGTATCTTCCCAAATCAAGGGTTTATGATCCGCTCCGCTTCTCATCAGCGAGAAGTGGAGCGGATCAGAATCCTTTATTCGGGAAGATGTAGTACGTGATAATTTGGGTAATCATTTTTTAATACAATATTGATATGTATATCAAAAAGGCATCCAAAAAGGCATCCAATTCAAATAAGATATGCATACAAGCAAAATTTATGGAATAGGTTATATTCACTTCTAATTATAATAATAAAATCAGTTTTAAACACAATAATGATAAAGATGATAATAATGATGGTGATATTTATTGGTGTATTTACACAAACATGTGATGTCGTGAAATCATGAATCATTAATTTGTCTAATTTACATCAAGGTGTAAACATCCATTCCACCTATAGCCATTTGTATCATTCTCAAAGCAAAAGATGCAGGAAAAGAAGATTTGTATTAATTGTGAATGGTATGCGCTGTTGTGTTTGAATCTGTAGTAAACTAGGTTGTTGATGGACCAACCGGAATACGGAGAGGATCGCAAAAGAAGTTAATTATTGGGTTTCAGGTGTAAAGTCAGGTTGATATGACCAAAAACAAAAAACAAAAACAAGATTGGGTCGATGTTTATCGTATTGTTATTGGGAGGGGGTATATTTTTTTTTATCCCGGGAATCATAAAATAACGTCAGGTGCCTGTGATCAAATTATTTTATTTTATCTTCATATCTACAACATAATACATGCAATATTTGGTAAATTGAACATATCCTGCAATTCAATATAATATATATATAAGAAGTATGATATGAAATTTTATTTATGATGCATCAATATTTAATTAAAAATAACAGATATATGAAATTCTGTAAATAATGCTTTATTGATACATGAACTGAAAAAATGGGGCCTTGATAAGTAGTGTGATTATTCCAGTTTAAAATCTTAAAACAAAAGATCGGTACTACTGAAGAAAGAGAATATAATACATTTATTCACAAAAACTTTGGGACGATCGGAAAACATGTTTTACAGTATTTTTGACTGGTCTACATGTACATGTCTGCTGATGGTCTACGAGTATAGTTTTTTTTAAAGTATAGCTTTTTTAATATATATAAACCAATCACACACTGTTGGTTATCCATCAAACATTATTGAATCGTGCACGCGGGAGTTTTACAATGATACGGGAGGTAACTCTACGTACAATGGATAAAACATGAGAAGTCTGATGTAAAAAAGTTGACTCCGTACACTCTTTGTTCTTTTCCGACTTTTCATGTTGATATATCAGCAAGATATCTAATCTTAAATGTGATGCTATTTAATAAAATGTTTTGTTATGTATCATTCAAGTTTTATAATAAAAGATACTTGTTGATTTTATCCTTGTTGTTTTCATTTATCTCCTGTAATGTAGATCAGTCTTTTTGAATCAAGTTCGTGCATTCTGACTTTATGACGAAACCCTCGTTTGTTAGAAGGGCTAAATGGTCTTGGCCATATTTATTACGGAATATTGATCTTCTTTAAACGAAGGGCTGTGTGTACAGAAAAAAAAGGTCAAATTTTAAGTCTAAAATATTTGGATGTTTTCTTCACCAACTCGAATAAATAGTTTTAAAAAGTCAAAATTATCAAATCAAAGTTTAAGACAGATATGATGTGTAATTGAATTAGCATCCAGTCCCCTTAATGTGGGTGATATCTTTACATTTTACAATGAAGATTGTTATAACCGGTTTGAACTTTTCTGACGATAATAATGACACCAAGCAAAAATTACTCATGTTCAATATAATATATGGATTTTCAGGAGATGTGCATGAATTTCCTTGTTCTCGATATTCACGCCCGTTAACTTAATATGTGTACATTTACATCGGTCGAATTTAACCTAATTCGTAGAATTAATTCTTTATAAAAGTGACAAAATCTGATTAAATCTTTTAAAAGACGTTCTAATAAAGAAGTATCCTAGTTGCTTTGTAGAAAAAATAAAACATGAGAGAAATTAGAATTGAAAACGAAGATTACTTATTATTTTTCATTAAAAACACATTAGTTTTTCAGAACCACATTTTAAAATTATTTCCATAGATAAGAAAATTCAAGAATCCTATCTATATTCTATGATTTTTTTAAACTAACAAAGTTATCGAATAATACACAAAAATATTTCTTCAACGTATGTACATGTATAACAAAAATATATAAATTATCTAATGATTTTTTATTACGACAAATACCAAATCGAATAAAAGTACATCATTTATGTTTAATCATTTTCGTACATTTTAACATTAAAACGAACCGCCGAATTATTTAAGCAGATGTGTGTAACTTTATTTAATGACTATTACGAAGTTTCAATCCAAAAGCATTTCAAACCCAGATGTTTCCATTTTGAATATCCCGTCTGCATCTGACTTGTACAGATGTAGATGAAAAATTCCTGTATGTGTAGCGTTTTTTCTTCTTCTAGATCTCACGTTGGCATGGAAACCAACCTCTAAAATATACGACATTCCTTTTAGGGGGGAACCATGGCAGGGGTCTGTGGGGTTATTTTTGGCGTTAGTAGCGTTCTTTATCAGCCTCTCAGCGCCGTACTCCCAGAAGCGGCTCGCAACACGATCTCCCCCTGTTCTTAATGTATCCTCACCATATTTGGCACAACATAATATTCCCTGCCAGAGATAGGGGAGCAGCTTTTTTGACAAAGATTCTATCAAATTTGGGGAATATGAACGTACGGAAAATTTTTATGGGACTTTGAGAGTGATTCGGTGAACTTTTATTTGTGAGAAAACATCTGGAACATATTATTTCTAACTTTGAAGACTGAACTAGCTAATAGGGAATTTTTCTCCGTCATGGCGCACAGAAGAAAGAATTCGCATCCTTTGTGTAAACAGAAGAGAATTTCGGCTGTACTGGATCTGCTGTCTGCCAAAACTCGTCAAGAGGTAGGGATGGTCACGTTACTATACCATACTCAAAGATTCTACATCGAAAATACAGAAAAAGAATCATATAAATACAAAATGGAGTGAAGTCGAAAATATAGAAGTTTTATCAGTGTACGTAGAATCATGCTGGGATGGTCGGGAGCTCGATGCACGTGTGGCGCCGCAGGGGGTCGGGGCTACTGGGTTGGGGGAATATTTACATCCGCTACACTGCAAACATTCACCACAGGAGAGAGAGAAAGAGAGAGAGAGAGAGAGAGAGAGAGAGAGAGAAGGTATTTACGATTTATCAATAAACTTTAGAGTTATCTTTCTTTCGTTATTAATTGTACTATGATTATCATGGCCAAACCCCCCAACAATCACACCTTAGATTGTCTGTCACCATTGCTGGAGCGACTTCAGCCTCAAAACATTGGTAGAAAATATTCGATATAAATCATACGATTTTTCTAAATTGTCAAAATCATACATATTAAGATTACATTTAAATATAGACATGTATACATAGGAACTACAGTACTACAAATACCATAGACAACAGCCACTGATCAAATAAACACAAGGACTCTGATGTGTGTTTATCAGCTTATGTTTGTGTACATATGAATACGACGTATGTGATGTAAATATCAGACATCTTGACAGCGCGCCAAATGTCGGCCATTTTATTATCCTATGAAAAAAAAATGAATTCACTCAGACACAGTGTGAATTAAAGTAAAGTTGTTTTATTCTGATTGCCAATGCTGTAGGTGCTGTTGAATGTTAGGATAAGAACTATATACACCACATACACGAACTAATATCTAATGAAAGAATAATTCAGACCTAAGAGTTTCGTATTCGTTTACCAATTAATTAATCAGCAATTAACTATATGTATTCCTTTGTTCTTCGTCATTTATATTCATGTATTTACATTTCCCAGTGTCTTTGTCTGAAATAAAACTACAAATTGATTTTGTAATGTATATTCCAATTTTCATTTCATCAATGACTATTTCAAATATTTAATCGTACAATTGCTGAAAATTATGTACACATAAGTAACAAGGAATCATTCTTTGAATGTTATGAGGTGATCAAATATCAATACTGTCGGGCGTGATCAAATCTATCATAAAGACCTTCGGGCTTTACTAGATTTGATCCCTCGATCAGACCGTATATATACTCAAAGAATGATTCTCTATTCCTTAAATGTTTGCGCAAAATCATTTTTTAACAAGGACACCGCTAAGCGGAGCATCCCCTCAATTTCAATGTCAATTCAATTTCATTTGAAATTTTATTTCCTCGCGACATCAATTATTGTAGTAGGGAATGTATTATTTGTGAAAATACTTAAAATGTATCAGATCAGAATAAATATGGAACAAGTATTCATATTCCTAAAACCACTTTGAACGCATAATATCTAATTTATCCCAATCCCCAAGCTGTGTGGTGTTTAAATTTGGGTGGTGGTGGTGGTGGTGGTGTGTGTGTGTGTGTGTGTGTGGGGGGGGGGTTACATTGACGTGGTTGTACAGTTTTCCTATTCCTAGCGGAAACTCAACACATATGCTTTTAAGTTTGATAATTAAGATTCATTTAGTGACATTCATTATTATATTTATAAGCATACATAAACGATTCGTATACACTATGAAACGTAGCTGAATATCTAGCGATCTTTACTCTGTTCTGATGGACAATTCTAGTTGCTTGTCGTATGTCAGGTAGTAGATATGGATGCAGCTATTATCAATATGAAGAAATTTTTCCGGTGATGAATAAGCGATATCTGTTACAGTCTCTTCTATAGTCTGTCCCAAGATATTTACGCTGCACATTTGGACGTTTTTTTTTTATAAAAATACACATACCTGTGAAAGAAGTTCAATTAAAATAGTTGAAAGGGATATTTTCCAAGATAATTTCATTGACACATTATCATTTTTCACTCGGAAAAATTCACAGGAACGAAAACAGATTCCTTACGGAGATTTATAATGGGGAATGTTTACATCTTTTCTCCATTCGGAATACACTCGGAATACATCGCACAATATTTCAACGTTATCATCCGGGCTTACTGCAATACAAAATCTCCGTAGACATCACATTTTTTAGCATTGTATTGGAACCTCATCAGCTAACAGGGGGGTTTTGACTGAGAAATCTTGGAAATTTTTTCTACTTTTGAATGAACATCGTTTGAATCCTGAGGTATTTATAAATATCAAACAATATTAAGCCAAACGTGAATCCAAAATATCTTGGGACAGAGTATAGGTTCTGGACTAGTTACATTCTAAAACGGGAAAAATTGTCCGAAATTCGACTGCTTGTTTCGATGTAAATCGGATGACTTTAATCTCTTGCCCGCTTCATCTTTTAACTATGGACAATCTTCTAACCCTCCATTACTACAAAACATTTTTTTCTAGATTTTTAAAAATCCCAAAAAACATCAAGTTGTTGATTTGAAGTGCATACCATAGCCATTTACTTTAGGTCGTACATAAAATTACCGAAAATATCTATTGTCAAGTCTTACATAAAACTTCTGTTAAAGTTATGGGGTTTTTACGGTAATTCAAAGAATAATTAATCAATTAACTCAAAAATTAATAGGGTTTGTCCTTTTTTACCATGCTTAAGAAGTGTACAAAGTTTGATGAACATTCGTGTGAGGGTTTTCTTTGAATTTTGCTATGAAAATGGATACATACATACATGTACATATACACACAAGCACAGCAGCGAGGCTCTATCCCCTTTCGCAACAAGTTGCGCGAGGGGGTAAATACTGTAGAGGGAAACACCATTTGTTTTTTACTTGGTGTTCTTTATTCTATCATAAATTTAGTAAACTTCAATAAATGTGGAGTGGTTTTATAAGGTTTAAGGTTTCAAAGATACAAAAATAATAAATTTTCTCTGTTGACTAGTTACAAACGAAATTGATGGTGATTATGATGACTGTCCTATTAAAAAAGAAACTAGAGAATCAAAAGATATTAAAAGAAATTAAAAACTAGCTTTAGTATTAAAACCATAAAACACTGGAACATTTTGACAATAATCTCCACCAATCATCAGTACTAAATGTTTCCTGAAGAACAAGCAGTACATTGTTATTTGAAATCAACCAATTAATATGCAATAATTTTATTAGACACAAAATTGGCTGTTTTATACATTTTATAATTGGAAACTATGGTAAAGGAATATTGAATCAATAAATACGTGTATATATAGAACAGACAAGTTATAAAAATAAGTTTTTATTGTTTTCCTATTTTTTTTATATTTGGTCGTTAGTAGTGAACATATGCATGTTGCATTTATCGGCATAATTGGATGATATAATTTCACGTATAGTTTTCATAAACATCTGTTTAAGATCTAATACACTATGAGTCACGCCTTAAAAAATGAATTCACGAATTTATTTTATGGTTTCTAAATACATCGTATCTCTATTTATATGATAGAGGATTTGTTAATTTTAGATCGTTTATTCTGAAAAAAAACCCTCTGTTCCATATACAGAATTCGTTTGATAAAGTACAAGAGAGTGGGTGGAAGTGTGGTTGTTTTTTTTTTAATTAACTTTTCGTTATTAATCGTTATTTTTTTTAATACACCTACCACTGTATCTTTGAAAATATTTAGATTATTCTTCCACTTTCATTAGGAGGCCAAGCATGATAAAGAGGCAGGACTCCCGGCTGACCAGTCAGGGGCGCCACCTAGCGGGAACACTGATCACAACAAGCTGGATATTCCGGACGACCTCCTGAAGGATTTCCTGGCTCTCCGGAGCGCCACCAACCTGGGAACTGCGGATCTGATGCGAAGGCTCATTAGTGACTACTCCAAGTAGGTCCCCCCCAAAACACCTCACACTCAGAAGGATTTCTTTTCAATTTAAATCTAGATATATTCACTATTTTGACAGTTTTTTTGGTTTAAATATACACTTAGAATAATTTTTCAGATCTTTAAAAAAAATTTATCAAACTAATTACATACCGTATAACAAAGATGTGAATCAATTATAATCAGAAAAATGTGGTGTCTCTTTTCAGAACTTCAGGAAGTGAGGCCAAGGAGTCGGCAAAGAGCGCCCCCTCTGATACAGAAACGTTAAGTGAGTACTATCAAGAGGACCAAGATGGTTACGTCATCACTCAAAATAGACGGTCACCTGACCAAGAGGAAATACCTGATAAAGACATCGCGTCGCCGACAGTTCCTCTGGAGGAAGATGACGTCCAGTGCTCAATGACGTCGCCACACCTGAACGATGGGTATACGTATTTGTATGACACAAAGAGCATGGAGGAATCGGTTCGCTCCAATTTGGAGGAGGCGACCGGAAACCGACCTGACGATGACGTATACTCAGATGACGAAAACGAAAAGGACGGGCTCCAGGTCAAGTTTCACAACGGCGCTGTGACAATAGAAGGCACTAAATATAACCCCAAAGTGCACATGGATTCCCCCGAGACTGTGAACAAAGGACCGCCGCCGCCCTACCCCTACATGAGTATGCAGGGCGGTGTGTCAGGGATGATGCCGGTTGTTCCTGGCGGACTCGGACCCGGCGTCCCAGTCCTTCCGGAACACGTTCCCCCGGAAGTTCTCGCCATGATGAACTCTACTCAGATAAACCCGATGATCAGCGGAGGAATATCCGAATGCGAATCCCTGGAAGGAAACATTGCAGGATGCATGCCGACAGAAACCTTGCAGCCCGAAAAATCACGAAACCAGTTGGAGGATGGAACGTCTCTTGACACTTTATCGGACACCGCGCCGTCTCGGCTTTGGACACCATTGCCAAGCAAAAGACCATATGTACATTCAAAGAAAAAGAACTTAGAAAAGGGGAAAATGAAACTTATTGCTGAGAATACCTCAAACCACGGAGTATATACTAGTGTCTTGAAATTACCATGGAGTAAGCGTACACGGACACCTAAGGTGGATGCAGGGAAACACATGCAATTTACGACTCTTCAGACCCCCAAAATGGAAATTCATGAACAACAAACACACACATCAGAGGCGCTTGTTAAATCCTATGGACAAGACAGTGGAGGTAAAAAACAACAGCTGAATAACCAAAAACCGGAGATTCAACGTCAAGAATTTCACCAACAGACAAACCAACCGTCCTTCGTATTCCTTCCCCTACCTACTGGAAACCTTCCCACGTCTCAAGGCATCTTCATACCTACCCCCAACTTTGCCGGCTCAATCCCAGGATCCATGTCTGGGACAGTCCCGGTGGATCCACATGTTGCGGCTGCGCAGTCCATGATGATGGTGTATCCAAATACAAACATAAACAGTAACGGAAAACCCGTCAGGAAGCGTGGCAGACCCCCCAAGGTCCCTGCGATGGCTAAGGTTGCTCCTGAGGAAAAGCAAATGAAGTTTGACTCTTCCAGTTATCCAACATTTATACCACAGCCTTTCCCTCCAGCGGCCATAGTTTTGAACGTCAATAACATGTTAAACACTGGGAACAACGTGACAGCGTCCAATGCAATCAGTAATAGTTTCTCTCAGTGTGAAGTTAGCAGTTCTACAACACAAGATGTACAGAACATTGTGTCTACATCACAAAAGCAAGACATTGCAAAGCCAGCTCCCTTTCATCCCAATATACAAGTACCCGGTACACCGCCGTGTTTTATGAACATGGATAACAAAACATGTCCACCTGCACAACAAAACCCTCCTATTCTTCCAAAACTCGAACCAAAACAAAGCAGTAGTGTCCCGCAAACTAATGCTGACTCGACCGTGTTCAAAAGTTCGTCCCCCTGTGAAATGAAAATGGTAACGACGACTGCAATGGCGAACGCCTCTACAGGGGCTTTGTATCAGGAGATGGTTCTCTCGTCCAAGTCGCTGGTGAGTGTGAGACCCCGTCGACGACAGAGCACATCGGAGTACCTCAAGTCCAAGTCTTCTGATCAAAACTTTATATGCACCTCATTTCGCCTGCGGTCTTTGTCTTCTGCAAAGAAAGACAAGAAAATGAGTCAGTATGTTCCCGGTATGAAACGAAGAGGCCGCCCTCCTAAAAAGCGACTGGAGAACATGTTTGAAGGTCAGATGGTGGAGGTTAACCAAAGTGACATGGAGGATTTTAATCGGCAAAACATGATTAACCTACAACGTATCAGGGAACAGAGGGAAGATTACGTCTCTGGTGGGGTTGGCGAGAAACCTGACAACAGTGTCAATCATTTTGAAGCATCTCCTGGACCCAATCAACAACCAGAGACCATTGAGGATGGCATCAGGGCGGCAGAAGGCGGAAGTGACGACACGCGATCCTATAGTCCTGTGGGATCTCCCGAAAGTTCTAGATGCTACGACCTGGAACGTGGAGAGGTTGAGCAAGACGAGCCCAATGAAATGTTTCATCAACTCTTTCATTGTAAAGTTTGCAATGATATTGTACCTGTAGAAAGAAAGGATGAACATTATCTCAAGCATTCAAAGGGGAATAATTTCTGTGGGACATGTGGTTCTGCGTTCCAAAGAGTTGTTTGTAATGACGCCAACGGTGACCCAATAGAACTATTAAAGTGTGAGAATTGCGAGCAAGCTTCTCAGAACGACAGCCAGGGTCAGGCAATATTCTGTCCGGACTGTGGGGAGTCGTTCAGTAATCCTCTAACCCTCAAACATCACAGACAGCTGGAACACCCCACCCTCACAAAGCAGCAGTCGGAGGCCTTTTTCCGCTGCAGCGATTCCGGATGTGGGAAGGCCTTCCGGACTAAGTACGACCTCAGAGCTCACGTGCTACGTCGTCACGCTGGAAACCAACAAGTCTTTTGTATCTACGATGGATGCAGCAAAAAGTTTCAGAATGATTTGCACCTTCAAGAACATATAAAGTTTAAACACTCACAAACAAACTCCTTCAAATCGTACAAATGCTCAAAGCCGGGATGCGAAAAAGAATTCGAAAGCGAGCGGCACATGAACATTCACCAGCTGATTCACCGCGACGAGAAGCCAATGAAATGCCAGCTTTGTGATTACAGGTGTCGCCAGCAGTCTGCTCTTGTCTGGCACGTGAGAAAACATCACCCAGAGGCCGTACCAGCCGTTGGACCGGGCAGGACGGGTGGATCTTCAGAAAGCTCGGGGCAGGAGGAAGTGGGTGCAAGGGAACACGATGACGAGGACACACAATGACGTCATCTCATATCGATGACATGATGAACTTGTGAATTATAAACATGTAAAACTGCTCATTTTTGTCTTAATGACACCTTTTTATATAAACGAATCGTATAGCCTTTTAATATTGCTTGCTAATAAAATGTATGTAAAAGTCTGAAGGTCTCACAACACTATTATTCAGAAGGTTCACGTGGCTGAGAAAAACAATTCCAGACCTCCCCTTCGTTTTTAGGGGTTTTTCGCCAGCGACAGGGACTGTATTTTTTAATGAGATAAAATACATGTATAAAGCATGTACTTCAAAATTCTTCTCCTCTGCTCCTGGATATTAAGCAGATGAACTATGTACATAGTTATGATAAAGAAGAGCGCCTCTTCCAAAATTGTGAAATTCATGGCCCATGGTTCATGGGTTTTGGTGTTAGGGGGCTCTAAATGAATACAATAATGCCCCTGGGTATTATGCTCGTGAACCAAATACATAATTGTGATAAGGAAGAATTCCTCTTCCAAAATTGGGAATTTTATGGTCCCTGGGTCAGGGGTTCTGGTGTTAGGACGGGCTCTAATGATTATATAGAGAAAATACACGAATACTTCAAAACTCTTCTCCTCTGCTCCTGGATATAAAGCAGATGAATTAAATACATAGTAATGATGAAGAAAAATGCCTTTTTGAAATTGTGAATTTCATGGCCCCAGGTCAGGGGTTCTGGTGTTAGGGTGAGGCTCTAAATAAATGCAGTAATTCTTTGAAAATCTTCTCTGTCCCTTGGTATTAAGCCCATGAACTAAATACATAACTATGGTAAGGGAGCATGCCTCTTCCAAAATTGTGAATTTCATGGCATCAGGGTTCTTTGTAAGGGCATGGCTCTAATGATTTAATAGGGTAGGGTGATATTATTTCGACCGATTGATATAATGCTACAATTTTTAACATTTTTCTAAATAGATTAATTAAGAAAGTTAATATTTGATAAAACAATGCAGGAATATTAAAAAGATTTCTTTAGCCCTGTAATTATAATGCACATGAATATACATTTCAAAAGTCACACTGCAGTTACTCAGGTGACCGATAAGGCCCATGAGTCTTATGTTTATGAATTAATTGATATTCATTTGTTGTACACATATACATATTACACTTATCAAGTAAAAATCATGTTTTAAGCAATGCAGGTCGATCAAATTGCAGTTTTTATATGAGGCTAACATATATAAGAGGAATAAGAATTTACATTTAAACTGTTTTTATACCGTGTTTAAAAAAGTGAGAAATATCTGCACTCGAAATAGCTCTAAGTTCAACTAAGCTACGGCATTTAACGAAATGTAGAAGGTAAACAATTTAAATGTTTGCACTTTTTTCATATAAAGTGTGCGTAAATCCGTGTCTGCGATAGTTGATTGCTTGACATTTGAGAATACAGTGGAAAATGTGGCGACAGTGATGACATAAAACATGCATATTGGATGTGTTCGGGTTATAAACCAGTATAATCATAAATTATATCTGATTTTTTTTTTTTATCAAAACTTCAGTAAGCTCAGTTACAACAAAGAGGATGGGTGGACAATGCGTGTAAAATGCCCCTACACGGTCGGACAAGCTACTGAAAAATCAAAACATCAATAAATCTGATATATTTTTTAAAGAAATCATTTAAAACAATATGTATTTAACATATCATTGATTTTTAACCTATGAATATGTTCACTACTTGAAATATTTTGACTCACAAAGGGCGTATACGTATCAAAACCTGCAAATAGTGTCATTTTATAGAGTGGGTCTGTGCTCCATATTTTTCTCATAGTCTAAATAAGGTCAAATGGAAAACAAACCGATTTCAATCAACAAAAACGCAAAGAGATGACACACTATACATTGAAAATAGCTTTTTGTACCCCAACAGTTCAACGTTTTGAAAAAATAATACAAGTCCGTAAATTCGTGGCCTAATCACACATAATATTTTTAAAAACACCTTATATTGTCTGAAATGGCTCAGTGGTTAGAGTACCTGCCATAAGCTAAGCTTATATTTCTAGGGTTTTTATGTTAAGGGTTCGATACCACCAAAATTTCAGAAATATTTTTTTTTATCTTTTGTTAAATATATTAAAAATTGAATATAGTTAGAAATTTGATTTTGAAAACTTCTATATAATAAATTTGAATAGATTTATTTGGGGGAAAAAAATCCTCCCAAACAGGCACTATTTATTTTATTATACTGAATGTCTTATTATTAGATTTCAGTATTTAACATGAAAGTATAATAAAACAAATTGTTACATGCGCGTAAATTATGCGCGTACGGTTCGCCGTAGAATTTACGTCATTTCTATGTAAAAGCAGTAAAATTTTCTCTAATAATAAGACATTCAGTATAATAAAATAAATAGTGCCTGTTTGGTAGGATAACAGTTGAAATTGACACCCCTCGAAAACCATTGTCTACCTCCGCTTCGTGTCGGTTGACAATGGTTTTCTCGAGGTGTGAATTTCAACTGTTACCCTCCCAAACAGGCACTATTCATATAGTGTTACCCGTTGCCAAGTGTGTTGCTAACACTGAGGGTAATAGAAACGGAATATCAACTGCGTCTAAACCAATCAGATTTCAGTATTTAACATGAAAGTATAATAAATCGTACTTAAAACACTGCCATTGAATTACGTTGTTGATTTTTACCTGAGACACATATCAGTACTGTAACCACTGATATTAAAGCTGACATGAATGCATAAATACGCAATATCTCCGACTACCGTAATATTAGTTTAAAGCTGATATAATAAAAAAAATGAAATACAAATAATGTTTTCAAAGCTAGGAAGAGAGCGAGTGTCGGTCTCAGGTTCTTTCCCTTTGATCACTGTCCTTTGAGCAGGCGAGATCCTTGAGAGACCCGCAAAATCAACAGTTTGGTGTTGGGTCGTATTACTTTTTATTTGCTTTAGGTCATTGTAACCTTTTATGTGTCATATTTCTAAATATAGCTATGACGCTATGAGTTGTGTAAAAATAATTAATTCTGCATTTGTCTCTTAAATATATAAATGTGCTTCTATCATATATCAATTTCTTTAAGGGGGATGTGCGGCCATCTTGTACATTCGAGGATATGAATGTAAACATTTCTTGAACTGGCTTGTTTCTGTCCGAAACTGGCTAAAAATGCTGCCAAAAGATATGAGCAATAAATATGAAGTCCTACATGTCATTTTGTTTGAAAAGTATGCATACAAGAACTGGACAATGCCTTTTTAATGACTCAAAACAGCTGTCGAACTGCGCTGCTACAGACTTATTTTTCTGAAAAAATATTAAGGAGGTTCATTGGTATCCTCTCTACAACACACTGTTGAGAAAATTTGACAGAAATAAATGATACAAATTGATAATGCGTAATCGTCTTAAATAAATGACCTTTAATAATATTGTTATCTTTCTTATCGGGGGGGGGGGGGGGGGGGTGTGATCCTTACGATATTAAAAAATTAAGGTCTGTATATTTGATAACTCTTCCTCTACCGGGAACTTTGATTCAGATCTTTTAGCTTATTAGCACATCACTATAAAGTATGTTACTACCCAAAGCTAGTAGGAAGGTCACCCCAAACCATTCACGAATTAAATGCATATCAAGTGAAATTTAATCCAAAGTTTAATAAAAAAGCTTTTCCAAGGTAAGCCTACAGAGGTTTAATATTCCATTCAGACCGACAATAGCAGCTTTCCTGCAGCACAAATATGAGACTTTTCACAAATACTAGTATAATGAATATTTTCCTTCCTCAAAAGTGTCTCCTTTATTGAGTTTATAAACAAAGCACTGGGAAATACAAACTTTAAAATCGATTTCTTATTGCAATACATTCAGCACATATAAAGTATTTGAAGGAAAAGATACATGGAAAAATAAACATTCCAACGAAATGTTAAAAAGAGAAAATCCTTGTTTTTGATGGAGAGGATTCTTTTATAATAAAAATTTTTATTGCGACGGAAAATGATACGACAGCAGTCAATATAAAAAGAAAGAGAGTTCACACATTTTTGAATTTGCAGACGTCGGTGGTTGCAATGTGAGGGAGGATTTTCAACATGTCTTTTATACCCTCTTCCACGGAGATGGTGGAACTAAATCCGAGTTTGCGGATTTTCTGGTAGGACACCTCATAGTCCCTTTTGTCTTTATCCTCCCCGGACTTGGATTCCGTGATCACACAGCCCTTAACGTGGCCCTGAATCAGCTGAGCCACGCGAGACTTGGTCATATTCATTGCTTCGTCCCCAACATTGAAAGCTTCCCCTTTCATTTGGTCGTAATTGTTCAATGCAAATGCAAAAGCGCGTGCAGCATCTTTCACGTGCAGAAAGGTACGTCTGAACGACCCTTCGTACAGGTCGAATTCTTTTAGGGTAAGGGCTTTGTAGGTTAGATCGTTAATCAAAAGGTCAAGTCGAAGTCGAGGGGAAAGTCCAAACACAGTGGCCAGACGAAGACCGACACCATTGGCCGCCAGGACCATTTTTTCGGCATCAGCCTTGCTGCTCCCGTAGAGCGTGAGGGGGCTGATCTGGGTCTCTTCCGTACAGACGCCGTCCACAGCGCCATAGCACGACCCCGTACTGGCATAGATCAGCTTCTGGTCGGGTGTTTTGAGTTCAGTGATGTTCTTGGTCCCAACAACGTTTGTGTCAATAGCAAGATCCGGGTCCTTGTCGCAGGCGGGATATCCGACGATGGCCGCCAGGTGAATGATGGCGTCCTTGTCGTGCATGTGTTCGGCCAGCATCTGTTTATCCCGGATGTCCCCGTGCACAATGTGAAGTCGCGGGTGCGCGGCGAAGGAAATGAGGGCAGTGGGACCCCAGAAGAAGATGTCGTATATGGTGACCTCGTACCCTTGTTCCAGGAGGATGGGAATGAGGGTGGAGCCCAGGTAGCCCGCGCCTCCGGTGATCAGCACGTGACCGCGTGATTGTGAGGATTCTGCCATTTCTGAAATAAAATTGGTTCCAGTTAGTTCTCTTTAATGCAGTGCCAGTTTTTTGATGGCTTTTACATGCATAATAACTTTTAGGGGAGGGGTATGGGCTTAAGCTACATAATATTGCAGGTGCCGCGAGATTAGGTAATCGGGCAGCTTTCGGCATATGGTAAAAATAGTATCTGCACTGTATCATTTACATTTCTGATACATGAAATAATAATGCAAACCTAATCCTGAAATATAATGGGCTGTCCATAATTCAAATATTTGTGTTAACTTAACATCGTTAAGTTTTTTAATTCAATGTCATTGAATTCAATTTTAATGTATATATCGATTGATGTTTTATTAATGACAAAATACAAATAGCAATACAAATACATGCATACTGTATTATCAAGCCAAAATGTGGTTTTATCAGATATAACAAGGTTTTAGCGTCACAGCTTTTTAGTTTGTTTGAATTATTAAACAGATGCGAAATGTGCAGAAAACATGTTTTATCACCCATCATCGGAAATCAACGGACGTCTGTAAAAAGCAAGACCGACCACGGATGTCCGGAAAAGTAATTGTACAACTCGTCACGATAACTTTGACTTCTTACTTTTTTCAGTGGAAGCAAATTGAAAGTGTGTTCAGAAATCTTGACAAGCACAAAAAACCTAATTTCCGAAATCATAAAAATCTTAATCCGGGGGGGGGGGGGGGGGGGGGGGGGCTAGGGCTAGGACTAGTATACCTCTGACTCCAACTTCTCAATATTTCTCGCAAGAAAAAGTTTGGGGGGGGGGGGGGGGCTGAACTCTCTATGATGCAATGTGCCTAATGGTAGGTCTAACTTTGCAAACAAAAAAGGAAGGGGGGCTACCCATTTACTTTATACAGAAAACTGTGCATTTCATAGTTAAGGGGTTGTCATAATGTTAGACAAATATATCGTGACGAGCCCCTGTAAATTTTCTTAATCTCAATGGATTTAAAAGTGGAACTCTGAACTCCGACATTGCGAAATCTGGTTTGCAAATCCTTCATAAGAAATATGTACATGTACAAATCTATGCAAAGTCACAGGACAATCCGACATGTAAATAATCATAGCAATGATGGCTCGTGTCTACTAGTACTTTTTGTTTACCAAAAGGAAAAAATATATAGTTATTAATAGGTACACGGTCTAGTGTTGCATGCCCCCGCCCCCCCCCCCCCCAAGAAAACAAGACCTAACCCCCTTCCCCACCCATCCACTCTCCCGAACACAAAATCTATCCTTAATTTAGACCCCTTCCCCCCGGATCAGTAACTGGAATTTGTGCAAATTCATAAATATTTTATATTTTCAATCCTTTACACTCGGTGTCAATGAATTGTGTATGTATCTGTACCATTCGCCCTACCCTAAGTCTCCCAATCTAAATCGCAGACAGACCAAACTAAATTATTCTTCTTGCAAATTTAAAGATCAATACAGAAACCATTGCAATATTTCCCATAAGGATATGCAATCAATACAGCTTAATACTCCGTCATCCCAAGAGCAGAGTCTAAACGTGTCTCGCATCCGAAGACTAGCTGTTATTTGCTGTGTTAAATCTCTCTCTCACACACTCTCTCTCTCTCTCTCTCTCTCTCAGTGCCCTTTATATAATGAATAACACGTCTGTTATTTTTAATCCATAGCTCAAAATCGAGCTGAACTGAATACAATATTCATACCAAGCACAACAAAAGAATTAAAATTTCTATTGGGGGCAAACCGTTCGCGTTCACGAGATTAGTACATTGATTAAATATTCACCAGCGATTGCACAATACTGGTATCTTTAAAAACTACGTAAAATAATTTCAGTTTTCAATATTTGACTGTTTTCATCATATAAAAGCAGCCAGCATATTCTCGGACCCGAAATGCCCTAAACAAAAACACACGACAACATGTCCTCTGGGTAGCCAAAACAAATACCCGTATTAAACAACAACACAATACACTGGTCTCTGCTGTCCTGGCGCGTTTAACGACATAACTTAAGGGTAGTGGACTTTAGAGAGCAGTATCATCCCTGGGACTGCATGTTACTTACCTGGTGGGAGGATACAAGCGGCGAGTCTGTCTGGTAACTCCGACACCTGTATGTCACTACCTGTGTAACGAATTCAAGTGAACTACGTCACTGTCACGGGTCGCTGACTCCGGAGTTATTCGTCATGTCAAGGCTCGTTGACTTCAAGAGAATACACGATTAACAATGTGTATACAAAGCGGTTTGGACTTTGTTTTTCAGCCACTCTGATTAGACTTGTTTGTTACGTTACGTAACTATAATTTATACAGATCGAAATCTATTGATTTTTTGGTTTACAGATGACTTCTATGGCATTATCAAGACATTTAATCGTAACCATGGACGTCTTTACAGTAACAAATCTGATTTACTGTTTTATTAAATATCATTAAATAAAAGTGTATAAAAAGAAAGTGTCTTTCAAATCATACAGCGAGTGCCTATAGTATAAATGGATAATAAAGGGCTCTGTCAGCAAGTAGGAGGGGTGCAACTACAGAGGGGGGGGGGGGGGTGTTACATGTAGTTTTCCTTGGGTTATTCATTAACATTACGACAGAAACCGATATGATACTTTACACCATAAGCGTTGGCAGTCTGTTTGATGCAACGTATCCCCAAAACGGAAGCAAGGCACCACCCCATTTTACACCAATGGAAGGGACTGGTCACCACTCTGACCGAGTAACAAGGGGTTACCACCTCAAACAACCTCCCATGGAACCACAACATTGACAGTGCATGTAGAGGACAGACACCACATCTGCTTTCTCACAAAAAAATTCATCATGCTCGACCTCATCAAGGAAAAGTGCTACTATACAGCCAATGTCCAGACCCCAGGTATAGAATATGCATCCACTGTTTGGTTTGGGACCCACAAAGAAGAAATAGGATTTCTTTCGGTTGAGGGACGAATAAGACAGAAATCAATTTCTATTTGGTATAATAATGAATTAATTATCCGGAAATATAGGGTTTTCATTCGAATACCTGTTTGTGTCACCTGGCCCCGAGGTTATAAAACTTTCTTGAGTACGATCTCGAACTCCAAATCGTACTCCGTGCTCCAAACCGTACTCGTACTCAAGGTATCGAGGTTATAAACTTTTTCATACTCATACTCGTACTCCGGCTGAATACAAAACGGCGATTCTCTGAGTAAGCTATGAAGCTTTCTCAAAGTCGTACTCAAGACATTTAATCTAAATAAAATGCAGTGCAAGCATATAATGTTGTTCATATTGTAACGTTGCTGTATTATACGCTATAATTTAATCATATTTACATGTATATGAATTAAAATGGAAAGTTTTTACCATTAATGACATATCTAGAATAGATATAACGGAGGTGAATTTAAGAGTAAGGGCGAACTGCAACCAAGATTATCAAAATAACTTTTAGATAGTTTGCTTCATTAATTAATGTACATATACATGTAAATCTACGTACAAAATACTACCGTTGAATAGCTCGACTTTTTAAGAATTCTGTTTTTAGTCAAATACTACCCATACACCCCATCATTTAAAACAAAGAAATCAATGTACATGTATCGTTATTAATCAATTTCAATCAGATGTACTTGCTGGGTCTGTTTTTTGATTACAGTGAAAATGTAGGTTAGTTCTAAACATTAACAAAGGATGGGGGATGCATTAAAGTCTAAAACTTTCTATTACTTACTTATTAATCAATTATCATTTATGTTGCATGCCACACAACTTGGAAAGGGAAACATTTTATAGAATAAGCGGTAAATCAGTGGCGGAGTAAAGGAGGTCGCACCCAGCACCCCCCCCCCCCCCCCACAGCCCTAAAAGAATATTCCAAATAAAGTTAAATCATACTCCTTCTGGCAAAGAAAATGTACAACTTGCAAGTCTTAATTATCTTTTTTTTTAACTTGGGGGATTTCTCTACATTAGACTGTTTCAATGGTGCAATATGAAGAAAACGCGTGTGTTCAATGGTGTAACTAAACCCTCCCAGAAAAAAATGTATGTAATCGATTGAAAATACATGTACTACTTGTGATAAAATAGCTTCTTCGCATTTTCATATGAGAGATTTTTCTCTATATAGCTTAGCTGTGGGAATATTCATCTCTTAAATTATTTTATTTCATTAGCAAGTAACTATCTAGATAATTCATATAGTTATTTATATTTTATCTAAAGTAACCAAATATTTATGTCAAATGCATTAAAATTAACACATGTATTTCGAATTTTAAAGATCAATAGGAAAAGGCTTGCTCAAAAATATCAAATGACGTTACTTAAGATTAAAAATGACACAGTACGTGTATATGTAAATTCTAAACACACATTTTCAAGCCTTGACTAAGTGAGAAAAACTTGAACCATCAACAAAACCCCACAAAAAGGGTTACAGCAACTTTAGTACACAGTTTCCTTGAACACGTTGTTTCGGTTTAACGTGGTCCTCATAGTGGAAATTTCAAAAATATTTCAATACTTTAGTGAATTTTCTTAAACTCTCGTGCACATTCCCAAAAATATTGAAATGAGAAACTTTACGTGTGTCCTTGGCTTTTGGCATATGTTCATTGATGCAATTCCAACCCCAACCCCCACCCACCCCTTCAAGATATTACATGTTTTTTTCTCACAAGAATTAAGGCAAGTATAGTATGTTGCAATTAAATTGGAATACCCCTATAATTTCTTTAGTGTATACTTTCTGAGTGTGAAAATAAATTGATCCTCTCAGTATTTTTATGATTTTCCCAAGTATATGTTTCTATTTTTGAATTAAACTCTTCCTGTTTTTCCTAATACAGGAACTGTTCACTAAATATCTTAAAAGATATCCACTTGGGGGCAGTGTCCCGAGTTTTTGCTTCCACCACTTTTTGCTTGATATTGCAATAATAGTAAATACCTTTGTGCTCAAACTACGTTCATCCACTAATATGAAAAATGTCCAGATTATCTGTTTTGAAACGCCCCCTCTACCGCTTCAGGTTTCAATACACATCCCAAAATTGAAAGTCTACGGAGATTTTGCATTTGATCAGCCATTAAAAAGCCCGGATGATAATGTTAAAAAATTGCGCGATGCATTCCGAGTGTATTCCGAATGGAGAAAAGATGTAAATATTTCCCATTACAAATCTCCGTAAGAAAATTGTTTTCGTTCCTGTGAAATTTTATGAGTGAAAAGGGATAATTGTTCAATGAAGATATCTTGGATATATTCCCTTTCATCGATTTCAATTGTATTTCTTTCACAGGTATGAGTATTTTTATTAAAAATAATCAAAAATTGATGGAAGCAATAACTTGGGACAAACTTTTTTTTTTTTATAGTATTGCTCTAAAACATCCCTCATTAATGTACTGAGGCAGATATTCGTTACCGGTAAAACGACTGTACCATGGAAAAAGAAAAAAACATTTCTGTATTTGACCCGAAGTATGACCCAATATTGTAAACTTTAGCCATTTATTGCATATCTGAAGCAGTAGAGGCAAATTCTGGGGTGATTTTTATCCGACATTCACCATGCACAAGAAATGAATGTATTAATGTCCACGAGACAACACGAGAATCACCGATGACTTAATGTTTTAGAATAAAAAATCACATTAATGTTGAAATAAACAGCAAATATTTTAAATATATGGTTCTTCATACTTACAGTATTAGGTGATCGACACGTGTGTAGATCTATGTGTAAAAATTCGTCATTAACAAAACTAATGACGTAATACACATATTTCCGGGGAACCCCCTGTGGTTGAATTTTTCCTTAGGCCATCATTAACAAAATCTTTGTTTCCCCTAACTCGACCCTAAATTTTGAAGTTGGGTAGGTATAGGTAGGTAAATAATTGATTAGTCCTGGTGAAGTTTCCGAGTAGGCTAGTTCATCCATTTTAATGATCAAGGCTAACAAAAAGATCTACTAAAAACGAATTTTGGTAAAATAAAGTTTTTTTTACAAAAAAAATCTCTCTATTCAATGTGGTAAAAAACAATTCAGTCGGCGGGATTAGGCCTATGGAAACATAGGTATATTTAATTTTGGTCTTAAATTGGCTTAATTAAAAGGTGCGGTCACATGATCCGATTTTTTATACGATTTTCAATCGACTTGCGGTCACACGATGCGATAGAGTCGGATTCTGCATCCGATTTTCTCAACCGCTGTGCTTTCGACTAAAATCGTACTGTGTGGCCACCTATGTCGAATGTCGAAAGCAAAGTCCAAAAGTCGATTGTGTATTGCATTAACTATTACACTTACATACAATACGAAGGGGATCTTATTTCGTCAAATTTAAACAATTTATACGGATTCGAAAACGTTGGGACACAAATATACACTTAGGCTATATTATAACTCTCTCTCTCTCTCTCTTAATTTCCTAATTTTCATTTCGATTTCTTACACACTCCCCAAAAATGGGGGGGGGGGGTATTCTATATGAGAATTTAAGAAAAATGTTTGCTGCGAGAAAAAAATGTTGGAAGGAAGGGGGCAGTCCCCCCTCCCCCCGATGCTACGTACCTGTAGTAAACCTTATAAAAATAATCACCACTATCGTCCTTTCATCTAGTCAACAATTTTGCAAATAGCCGCGCGCACACCACCCCCCCCTCCCCCCCAATGAAAATAAATTACAAAAGTTTTATTGTCAGAAAACTGCATTTTTTTCAGGAATCAATGGCGCTGTCATTTATACAAATTTGCCCCCAGAAGAAATTTGATCAACCCAGTACCAAAAATTATCTTTAAATACTTAGATTATGTAGCATCTTCTCTAATGAAACAAGCTTAACTAAGCTCTATATTACATGTACTTGATAAAATATACATCTGTAAACAAATTCTGTAACACCCGATGAAATTTTCTTAAATTCGATCTGTAAAATCGAATGAAATTTACTAACATTTTGTAACAACCGATGAAATACAAACTAGTACAATAGCATACCAAAGTCTGCTACATCTTGTGAATTACGTTTATATTCTGTGATTCCGACTCGTCTAACACCTGAGAAAATGTCTATACATGTACTTATAAACGAAGACTTACTTCACAATTTATGGAATCTACGTACTTCCTATCACTCGTTGAAACCGACTGCACAGAACAGTTAACTGTACAAGTAATTATAAACGATGAGCTCTGCCTCCAGAACTCCTGTTTCTCCGTGAGGGGTCTGTCGGTAGGACAGTATCCTGATCTACATCCGTTCAATACACAGATACCCGGTACCACTCTGAGGGTTCCGTGTACATGGCCATGAACAGGATTGTGTGGTTTTAAGTTCTCTATCGTCACAGAAATATTTACTTGCATGTCCTAATGTAAAGATGTTCATATAATGTCGATTATGTTATTAGTATCCCAATGAATTTTACAACTTGACGATAAATTGTAAAAAAAAAAAAAAAAAAAAAAAGCAAATCATAATACTGCATCATGGCAGATTTATGGTGGAATTATTGCAAACAGTTAATGCATGACTGTAATTCTCGGATTACACGCTTATTTGACAGGTAATTTTTTCTGAATAACTAAAAAATAAACACGGTTAAAAAACTTAAAGCCATAATAAAATCACCTCAGGTGTTAACTTCTTGTATATTGTATTTTTTTTTTTAGCAAACATTGTCAATATCCTCGTATTAAAGATAACAAGCACGTTGGCCACATACCTCACATTTCCATAATATCATGATAATATCTATATAATATCTATATAACTGCCATTGATTAAACAAGAGAATTATATCCGTTTGAATTTTATAATTCATTTAAAAAGACTTTTTTCTAGGTAGTTCTTTGTAAAGTCGGTCCTCACCCAAATAGTGATAGCCTCTGTAATCCAACCATCTTCATAGCAAGCGTACTTCCCTCCATATAAAAATGCCCCATTTCTCTCGGAAGACTGTTCAAGAACCCTATATACCCCATATCTCAATTATGACATCTCTCTAACCCTCAGAAATCACTGAATAACTGGCTTTAACTCTTCATACTTGCTCCCTTTAAATTGCTGTCTAAATATCACAAAAGTAGCCTCCATTTTAATTATAGATCATGCATAAATCTCTGCGGTCTCCCCCGGTTTTGGTGCCTCTCCAACTCCCAAAGGTCACGTTTTAGCCTGCGTACATTCCAATCAATATATTTATACACAAGCCTTCATTTTCTCTTTCTTAGTTCTATGTAAAAACGTGGCCCCTCTTTTTGACCCTCTCAGTTAGATATGGATCGACTAACCATCTTAAATTATTTTTTATTATTCAACAAGTTGTACCATCCATATTAAAAATAAAAATCTATTTTTTCCCAATTTATTTCTATAGTGAAATTTGAAGCTCCATTGTGGCCCTTTCTGACCATGGGAGTCGTAGTGAGAAGAAAGTTGAATCTGGAATATCCAAGGAGGCCAATTTAAAAATAAGATATTACTGGCTACTGTAAATCATTTTTTATTCGCACGCGAGAAATTTTCGCGAGGTTCGTGAGGGTCTCGTCTTCGTCCTCCAGTGTCTGTGGTACATGACTTATTGTATATTTTCCATGAAATCTAATTCCTGATTTGAAATTAGTTGCCTAATCTTTCTTTGGAAATGGACATGTGCATATGTACCTCCATCTGAGCAGTGTTTTGAGGAAGGATATTTTGTGCCATGTATAGAGGTATTTAAATTGACCTAGATTCGGGAAAAGGATCCTGATAGATCTTAGTCAAAATCTCAGTCATTCATCAAATACTTATTGATTACAGAATGTTGCTTGCAGTGTATCGGTAGCAACAACTTTGGAAAACAATTAATTTAAATCTTAAATTACATTTTGAATTTTGTTTGGTGTACGTATGTACATTGTAAAAATAAAAACTTTTATATATCGTAGGCTGACTTACTAGTAAGTCTACATAGCTTAATAATCATTGGTTCCTGTAGAAGATATATATAAAATGTAAACAGGCCAACAGATAAAAGACGTACGACAGGTTACCAGAAAAGTCCATTTTTTATGAACTGAAAACCATACACGCATGATTTTAATATTCAAATAACAATAATATCTAGTAAAGACCCTTGCAAATAAAGAAATATATTCACTACAAGCTTAATACTAATGTCATAGGTACCCCCACCCACCTGTCTCTCTCGCCCGTGCGGACAGGCTACATGTACTCTCCATGGGCTCTGATGCTGACTCTCGGGAACAATGTCTCTTCTCGCGTTCCTCATTTGATGTGGGACAAACCCTTTTCATACCGACGCTGCAAGTAAACACAGATAAAATATTCTCTGATCCGAGAGCACAAAGATGACATTCTTCTAATCATAGGAAAATTGGAGGGCATACTCTAAAACCTGGCCTGGCCTGGCTTGGCCCCATTGGCCTGGCCTGGCCTCAAAGTTGGCCTGGCCTCACTTTTGGCCTCAAAATTGGCCTGGCCCCAAATTTTGGCCTGGCCTCAAATTTTGGCCTGGCCCCTAATTTGGCCTCTGCAAAAATTTTTGGCCTCAAATTTATTTTTATATTTTCTTTACAAATTTGATGATTTTTATTGATTTTTTTATTGATTTACTTTCAATCCATATTAAACATCTTACTTGGTGGCTATAGTGTCTTATAGTGAACGACTTTTAAAAATTATAGGTACAATTGAAAATATAGTACTAACAATGTATATTTATTACAAAAGGTATGTCGAGTAATCCATTCTAATTGATTTTTATTCAGCCTGTTTGAAATTCTTAAGAACTTAAAAATGTGATTTTTACCCTGCCATTGTATAACCATGGCATGTTTTTGCAATGTATTTAGATCAAACTGCTATCAGGATCAGACAAAATCTATGTAACTCATCTTTTACCAATGACTTGTTTGAGAAAAAATATTGGAAGAGGCCAATATTTGTTCTAACCAACACCAAAGGTCACAAAATGTTTTGCTTTGTTCAAATTCTGATAATGACAATTCCCCATTGTTTCCTAAATATACA
Organism: Magallana gigas; assembly: GCF_963853765.1. Taxonomy (NCBI): domain Eukaryota; kingdom Metazoa; phylum Mollusca; class Bivalvia; order Ostreida; family Ostreidae; genus Magallana; species Magallana gigas. The sequence continues at coordinate 53,255,928 of NC_088855.1, read as the reverse complement.
AGCAACACATGCATGAAACTCTACTCTAACCAGGAGGTGATGATTAATGGCCATCTCTGAGTCAAGGTATCGGAGGATGCAATGTTGCAGTTGTTCTCAAATGCCATTAATTAAATTAGACTGTGTGAAATGTTAAATGACAGGATAGGCAATTAATCTGACCCCAATGTAGCAGATTAGCGACAGAAAAGATTGATATTGAATTTCTGCTGGGAAATTTGGGCTTGATCGGTGTTGACAGGTAATGTAAACAAGCTGCAAATTTTAAAGTGCATTACACAGTGATTACAATTTAATGCTATGAACCAGTTTACAAATGTTTTGGATATCAATCAGGTCTGTCTCTTAAAATGATGTTTTTAATTTTTAAATGAGTGGGGGAGGGGGGTGGCGACTCTTAGTTTTAAAGTTAATGGCTTTGGTATTGGCATAATCTATTCCTTAACAATAGTAAGAGCAGTGCTGTACATGCATGTCTTAGGAATTTTCTGTGTGTTTAAACATGGATTAAAATTTATCAAATTTGAAAAATCGGTCACTTGTTGTGTATATTTTTTCATATGATTATTCTTTAAACATCAAAAAGGCATTGAATTTTCAATTTCTAAAAGAAATCAATAAAAATTCAATCAAAATCTAAAAAAATGAGAAAAAGAAAAATGTTAAACTTTGAGGCCAAAAATTTTTGTAGAGGCCAAATTAGGGGCCAGGCCAAAATTTGAGGCCAGGCCAAAATTTGGGGCCAGGCCAATTTTGAGGCCAAAAGTGAGGCCAGGCCAACTTTGAGGCCAGGCCAGGCCAATGGGGCCAAGCCAGGCCAGGCCAGGTTTTAGAGTATGCCAAAATTGGAGAAATTACTTCCTCATAATTTGGAGAAAAGCCAGACCAATAGAGGTTCGCCTCTAATCCTGGTCAATAATATCCTCTCTATGCACATCAATAAATACCGGCATCAGAGGAGAATTCAAAGAGTCATGTTTTCTATTCAAGGACAGACGTTGCTCCAAGAAAACACTTACCAATATGTAGTGATAGTTGCGCAGACAATAGTTGTTCACCTACATAACGAATCAATTTGTCGTATCGCCTGCAATAACAATTTCGGATTCTCTACCATTGCACAATGCGAAAACCCACACACACTAATCAATCTTTTTAATATACTTCTGCGTAGTTTTCTAATTCTGTGTAACTCGTTGACGGTAGTGTGTGTGTGGGGAGAGGGATAGTAAAGAGAGAAGAGATATAGAGATAGAGAGGAGAGACACAGAGAGAGAGAGAGAGAGAGAGAGAGAGAGAGAGAGAGAGAGAGAGAGAGAGAGAGAGAGAGAGAGAGAGAGAGAGAGAGAGAGATATTACCTGCAGAGTGGGAGTATCCTAGTATGGAATATCCGTATAAATCCTGCCTACGTCTATATCTCTTGGATCACTTGCCGTTGTATCGTGAAACTGGACAACATTAACACATTACTGAGAGATGTTCTCGGGAACCGATAAGCGTGTGGGGCACCGGCGTGTCTAATAATAACTTGGTCAGGAATTACATGTAACCGGCACGCGCCGAAAACAGCACATTTACACACGACACACGGGAAACTATTGAGATCAGGTAAGGAACAATGACCCCGCAGTGACGGTCACAACAGGAACTTGGTCAATGAGCATAAAGAAACCTCAGCTTTCGATAGCTGGGTGACCTGGGATTGACTGGGGGCGCCGAGACTCGCTAATACAGAGCACGTGTGGCCGACTTATCTATCGGATACTGCCCTCCATCTCTTTCCTCAGACCCTTTCCTCTCTGTGCCCTATCTTCGACCATAGGCAGTTCCCTTCTTTTTGCATATATACCTTCGATGTGTAACTTGCTATTCAAATGACAGAGGCTAAATTCCGTACCCTATTTATTATATTTATAAGAAGTGTTTATTGATTGTAATTCACCATAAAACGATAATGTCTATAATAAAATGCGGAAGAGAAAGAAAATTTCCGGTTAAACACAACGCTTTTGTTTTTTCTGTCACACTGTCTAGCACGTGTACTTATCTTGATTGGCGCATTGCCGCACTTGTACTCGTGTTGATTATCTTTGCACATGTACTTAAACTGAAATTTAAGCTATCAACTGAAAATCCTTCCCCAGTATTTTCCAAAAATGAATAACTTGTATTACAAAATACAGTTTCAACAATCAATGGAGCTTGGTCAAGTGGATGAAATAATCAAAGTACTAAAATACTCATGTCTCATAGAGTTATTAGATATGGTAACACAATCTAAAAAATATTAATTAAACAGGTCCTTGAAAAGCCCGTTAATTCTAAGCCCGATACATGTAGTTCCAACAATAACGACAGCGCACGAATAATTAATTACGGATCATTAAGGCCAGAGAAATAATTTATCTTAAAAAAAAAATAACTTTTCGTGCCGAGAAATAATGTACAGACAGGTATTTTATTTGTTTTTGGGTTTTGTTTGTTTATTATTGGCATGGCAAGATTTGAAAACTGGAATAAATGGGATTGAAAAATGAGTTATTCCCTTTTTCATTATGGCAAAAAAAAGTCATATGACCTGATGCAATTGAATCAATGATCATTTTTTGTTGCCCAAATTACATCTTTTTTAAAATCGGAAATGATTAAAAATATACCGGTAAAGGTAATACATGTCAAGTACAGGCACGTAGCATCGTTTTTGAAAGTGGGGGGCCAAACTCATCCAAAAAATCTTGAAAAGCAAAAAAAAAGGTACTTTTCAAAATCCTAATCCGTAGGGGGGGGGGGGTTACCTTCAATTTCACTGTTTATTATCCTTATTTTCGATTCAATTTTACATGTGCCCATGAAAGTGGGGGGGGGGGGCAACTCAATGTTGATACAATTTTTTGTATGTAAATTTATGAAAAATTTAAGAAAAAAATTGGGAGGGCCAGCCCCCCCCCCCCCCCCCGATGCTACGTGCCTGATTTAACGTGCAATCCTATCACCACCCCCCTTCCCAAAATTCTGTCAACGTAAATATGCTTAATGAGTTATTCATCCAAATAAAATCTATTACAAGTTGCTGTCCTTTGAAAAAGGACTACAATACTTGGACCATTTGCAAAATTTCATATTTTGATGCATTTTTCTTAAGATTCAAACTTTTATAGTGACATAATTATTCAATCAAACTTAAATGCTGAAGAAAATTTAATCGGGAAGTTCTCTAGCCTCGACTACTATAAATGTATATTTACGTTACATGTGTATTCGGAAAACAAAAAACATTGCAAATTATGCTATTTCATGCATGTTGTAGTTTCGGCATAACATTAACTGATTTCATAAAACTGATAGTTCATATCACATGCCAATCATTTCTTTAAAAGGAATACTTTGTTTCTGTACTGTTTACCGACAACTTTACAATTACAGCGCCTTTGAACTTATGTGTGCATATGGCACGGAATCCCGATCCCGATAAACGTGTTAGCCTGGTTCCCTGAGCTACCCATTACGCACAGGAACCAAGCTAGCTCATGCGCAGGCTGAATTTTCCCCATTGCATCCGGTTTAACCTCGCTTATACGGGTAACACAACGAATTGTTACATGCGCGTAAAATATGCGCGTACGGTTTGCCGTAGAATTCAGGTCATTTCTATATAAAAGCAGTAAAAAATTCTCTAAAATTAAGACATTCAGTATAATAAAATAAATAGTGCCTGTTTGGGAGGATAACAGTTGAAATTGACACCCCTCGAAAACCATTGTCAACCTCCGCTTCGCGTCGGTTGACAATGGTTTCCTCGGGGTGTCAATTTCAACTGTTACCCTCCCAAACAGACACTGGCATAGATCTATCAAAGTTTACGCTATTGTTATTGTGCAGGTCAATAGTGATGGTATAGCCTGGTACAGCATGTTTCAGAGTATGTGGTCATTATAACTTGACCTGTTGATATGTGGTGCGATATGCAGAAATATTACCTGAAATGACTTCATTTACTGTTTATCTTTATACTGGTAAAAATTTTCACTTTGTTCATGTACTTAACAGTAAATTCATTGTTTTAATGATGTGACAGATAAATTGGATAATTATAGAAGCTTAACAAGTTTTAAGTACCCGGAACATTACAAAATGAGATTTAGCACAGACATAGATCAGGAAAAAGTAAATTTAAGTTTGTATTTTTTTTCAGGCTTGCCAAACATCACGTCAGATTTATTCCTTTTTGGTCAAATTTTTAATGTAAAGGCTCATTCCAGGGTTAATATGGGGGAGAATATTATCAGTAAGTTACAATAACCATATAATAAGTCGAAAACTCTCTAGCTTTTACTTCAGTGACCTAACACATAATATTATGACATGAATGATAAACAGTAAATGAAGTCATTTCAGGTAATATTTCTGCATATCGCACCACATATCAACAGGTCAAGTTATAATGACCACATACTCTGAAACATGCTGTACCAGGCTATACCATCACTATTGACCTGCACAATAACAATAGCGTAAACTTTGATAGATCTATGCCAATTCTATATAAATATCAATTTACTGATACTATTGTTAAAGGGCAAAAAAAAGTCTGTTCATCAAAATAAATTGCAAGCTTTCTTATAAACAGAGCAAGACAATGACAACTTGTAAACTATTTCAATGCAACTAATTCTGCATATAATAAATGAAATATTTAATATGTACATGTACATGTACTTTGTGTACAGGTGTGATGGGTTTGTAGTCATAGTTACACATTCTTATATACCTGGCTGGTATCACTGAATGACTAACTAATAAAACATAACACCTTCAACAAAACTTTCAAAACTACACATCTCATACAATATTTATTTGAACTTCATAGTGAGACTCTCTTGCGAAGTATTTACACCATATTTCTGACCAACAGAGATGGATTGAGTTATATCCTATATAAAAGCCAAGTATGGCTGCTCGATGCCATGTATAACGATATCAACAAGTCCTCAATGGAGTACAACACTGAACATGTACACTATCCGTCCTTGTTCATCGTTACCCTCCACACAAGCTCTCCATGTAAATAAGGATGGAGAAGTAGCGCCGTGGAATTCTGGGTAATTATGTATCCCCTTCCTGTGAATGTGGTTTCCATGTCCGCCCTGTTGCCTTGTCAGAGACTTTTTGAAAAGCAAACACACAGTAAATAGCTGAAAAGAAAAAAAGTATGCAATTTACAAAAATGCACCCATACAAATAAATGTAAAATGTTTGAACTCTTTATTTAAAGTTTATATATTTTTCAAATGTTGGTACCATATGTATTTTTCAACAATTTCAATATCATTATCATAATACATGAAAAATAACGCCAGTTAATTATGATATAGGATTGGTTATCGTGCTAAGAAGGAAACATTGAATGTTAATTCTTACAAACTGAATATCACATGACAATTAACTTAAAACACAATCAAAAACAGAAATATTTTTTTGAATTGGTTTGAATCTTAATTTTTTTCTTTTTTACAAAAGGAATACTAACATTCAATTAAATTCCTTCAATTTTTATTGACTACTTTTCACAAGACAAAATCATTTTGAGCTACAACTTAATGTTTTATGAGGAGCCATCAGTAATAAATCATGTTCATTTTTTGAAAAGGGATTCCAAAGGTGGATATCAAAACTTTCATTTTGCTTTTTACTGTTCTATGAACATTATAAGCAAGTTGATATATTGTTTACTTTACAGTGTTAAATAACAGTAAAAGGATCAAGAAATGAAGAACTTACTTGTGGCCTCCCATTCAGATTTGGATAAGGTGCCCTGTAAATACCATTCAATAAGTTAACAAATATAAACAATCACATAAATAAATTAATAATTTACATCAACCTCTAAATGGAATCACAAATCAAAGACGAGTCATTAGCCCAGGTAACGACCCCTGTTCTCTGCCCCTGGCCATGACTCACCACTTTGGGGGGCCCCCGTTGTCGGACATGTTCCGGGCGGTCGTCGTGCGCCAGGATTTCCTGATAGGTCTGTTCCGTTTCTGTGTAGTCCTCCGGAACTTTCCCCATCAGATTGTCACTAGGGTATGTCTACAGAGAAGTCGTGTCACAAAATAAATACAGTTCTTATGAGATAAGAAGTCGTAAAACAAAATAAATATAGTTCTATGAAATGCGAAGTCGTAAAACAAAATAAATATAGTTCTTAAAAATGTTAATACAATAAATCTAATAATAAAATGCATGTGCCTGTCAGAATCAGGTAATTTTGGCATCTTCAAAATAATATCCAGTTAGAAAACAATCTAATTAAAATAAAAAAGATCGTTTTCCCAGAATTTTTGACAGCTCTAAAGACGACCTTTCCAAAGAAACACTTACAATACCAAAAAAACTCAACTGATGAATTTCAGTTGTTAATTTTACATGCACAATTCAGTAAAAAAAATTTGATGACAAGAATAACTTGAGTTTCTCCATTTTTCTTACAGACTCTTGTTGGTCTCACTTTAAAATATTTTTGTCTTCAACACATCCATGTTGCAGAAAATACAAAAAGTTTGTTAAAGCATTCATGATTGATTAGTAATCTGTGTGGGCTATTACAATTAACATCTTCATAAATGGGAATTTAGATTTTGAAAAATCTAAAACATTAATTTTATATTAAATATGACGTACTTTCATCCCTTATTTAAAAGTTATCTTTCCTTTCTTTTAGGTTGTTCTGTTGTCTGAGGTTTTGAAATATGAGTCATATATTTAATATATTTCAAAACCTCAGACAACAGAACAATCTAAAAGAAAGGAAAGATAACTTCTATGAAATGACAAGTTGTCTTTTCCTTACCTCTAAACCTTGCATTCTATTAAGGAGACCTCGGTACTCTCCCTTCTCAGCATTTTCGGAGAAAAATTCTGCAAAGGATTTCCTATACAGTAGCTTCATGCCATAATCTTCAGCCAACCTTAAAACAATTTCAAATAAAAAGACCTAATTAAGGACATAGGACAATTTGGAAGTGCATTGTACAATTTGATATTTCAAAAGAACCAAAAGTTTCTCGTACTTTTCTAGCATAGGGAAATACACTAGAAACTCTGGACAGTCCACCACTCCTTCCAGATGGAAGTTATATTTAGCCCCAAACAAGGGCACCGTGTCAAGGTCATCCAGCTCATAGGTCACTCGGTACACATCATTGCCAAAGGATTTGTTTTCAGACGATCTCAACCTCTTCCTGTTTAATAAAATGGTAACCAATATTTTAAACAATAAGTAAACTTAGACACTGCATTTTTACAGTAATTTCAATAAAGAACGTTGCTGTATTTTCTTCATATCCCATTTTAGATATACAATAATTTTTTTCTTACAATAGTTGAATTATAATCATGTTACTGATGTCACTGATAAGAGTTGAGCCTTACATAATCTCTAAAGAATTAGGCGTGGTACCGATGAAGTAACCTCCAAGGTTTAGACATTCACATGCATTCTTCAACATCATTTTGGCCTGAGCTAGACTTTCAAAGCAGTAATGGAAGGAGAATTGGCAGCTACACAAGTCAAACTTCATGGAGGCATCTTGGTATTTTTCCCTGATGCGCACCTAATGGTGTGATAGAGGTGTCAATTTAATACATGTGTATTAAAAAAATATTGCACAATCAGATATATATCTCTGTTGAGAAGCTAAATTTGTTTTTGTTGCAGTTGGTAATCAGGTAGTATATCCTACACTGGGAACTCTGATAATATTTTATATAAAAATACCATACTTTTTACAATAATTCTATGATATACAAACTGGGTGTGAAAAAAAGAACTAAAGCAAAACTCGTTCAAAGCAAATTAAGGGGCGATATAAAAATCTTCGTTGTAGCTGCATTGTTATATATCCGTGTATGTTATATTTGATTTTTGCTGTACTTTTATTTACAAGTAATGAAGAGAGGCTAAACATCCCAAATTCTTTTAGAGAATTCCTCTCTTTGCTTTGTTTGCCAAACCTTTGTACAGTCAGCTGTAATGAACTCGGCTGTAAACATTCCCCCAGACTGTCGATCTTGGTGACCTCTCCCCATCATCTCACGATAGCGGACCTCACACTGTTCAACAGAGGTACCAGCAATATCTGATAATAAAAAAAAATAACAAAAGTGTCAGACAATGTTAAAAATACCATCAGCTGGATTTTTTAGGTATTTCTTGCAACACAGGTACCTACCGGGTATTAATGCTGGTGAACTTAAATGGGATTTTTCCTCTATATATGTAAGCATAAAGACGATTCTTTTTTTTTTTAATTTAAAAATTTTTTTTTTTAATTTCTTTTTAAATTTTTTTTGCTAATTAAAAAAAAAAACCCGACATATTATTTCTGGTAAAAATTCACCCCTGAGTCTCTGACATTACCCACCTGCACAGACCAGTGTGGAGATCTTCTCCCAGACTCTGACATTACCCCCCAGCACAGACCAGTTTGGAGATCTTCTCCAACGCAGCACGGTTAAGGTTTACTTTGTGGTCTCGCCGACCAGAAAGTACGAGAAATGTTAACTATGACATCATACAAAACTACAAGTCATCAAAAATGCTAGTAAATAAAGTAATTTCCGATTGTTATGGCAAAGAAAACATTAAACTACATTAAAAATTACCTATGCGTGCAACTTTGTAGTCAAATAAGTCCAACAACGATAAATATAAACAACCGACTGATCGCGGTGCACTTGTCGATGTGACGTCATACTGTAAATTTTGACGCATATTTTGTGCAGAGAGAGGCGGATCAATCAATTTTTTAACATGGAAATATGCATTTTATAAATTTACAGAGCATAATCTTAAAACAATTATTATGTACCATTAAATCCTATCTAGTATGCTTGTTTTGATTCGGCATTTGATAATTTTTTTGAGTTTGTATTATTTCTTTTCTAGAGTGTTTAATGTACAAGTTCTAGGTGTTTGACCTGGGGAAGCCTAAATAAATCCGCTTTTTACAAGGGTATACGGTAAACAGATCATTGTGATCTTTTTTGGCATAAATTAAGGGAATATTTAATTTACCGGGGTATTAAAAAGTGCTGCTGCTTCGATGAAATCTATAGAATGAATCAATATATACGTAAAATATTAAGCGAAGGTCATATAAATTCAAACCTGAGCTCATTTCTTTGATATTTATTCTAATAAAAGATGAACTCTATACAAAGCAGCAGCACTTTTCAGAATCTACCAGAAAAGTAGAATTTAATAATCAATTAAATTTTTTATTCAAATAAGGTTATGCCCTTGTAATATTGAAATTTGTTTATGACCTCAATTTGAGAGAATTATCAACAAATGTCACATGACTGTCAATTCTAGGGACCACACTAAGTGTCATACAAAGTAGCATTTACTATTCTGTTTCAGGTAATATCACATTTATATCATGATAAAATAACTTTAAATAAATATTTTGAAATAAAAGATGCCTCGTTTTATGAACGTTTAAATCCGCTGATATTTTCATAGTAAGCCTTAACAGTGCTGCGGCGACTCTGACATTACCCACCAGCACAGACCAGTGTGGAGATCTTCTCCCAGACTTTGACATTACCCACCTGCACAGACCAGTGTGGAGATCTTCTCCCAGACTCTGACATTACCCACCAGCACAGACCAGTTTGGAGATCTTCTCCCAGACTTTGACATTACCCACCTGCACAGACCAGTGTGGAGATCTTCTCCCAGACTCTGACATTACCCACCAGCACAGACCAGTGTGGAGATCTTCTCTGAGACTCTGACATTACCCACCTGCACAGACCAGTTTGGAGATCCCCGCCTTCCTCCACTTCAGCAGGTCACCACCTTTCCCTGAACACAGATCCAGCACCACCAGAGATTGTTTGTTACTTTCACTTTGTAACTTTTTCACTGTCTCACCTGTCAATAAAAATCACAGGTTTATGGTAATACATGTACTGAAATTCTAGTAAAGAGAATTTTTTCACATCTGATCTTTTTATGCTATTGAATTTCAAATCAATTTACACATTAAAAACTGAACATGGGATCCTATTAAAGTTTGAAAAATGAAATAAAATGATAAATTACATTTCTCATTTATACTTAAGCTATAAACATTTAAAGGTCCTAAATCATTTGGACCTGTTCCCATTTTTTATCATTAACATTTGTAGCACATCTCTCCATTTTTTAGGAAAATGTTTGGTATCCCTAAAACATGGCTTCAAAGTAAATGCACACAATAACCATTATTCAACTTTTTATCTGCTCAATTTTCCTAATGGACTAACTGATGTAAGTGAGAAAGTGAGACAAACTTGTAGGTTCTTTGAAGTAAAAAATAATCACTGAAATAATTTTTCTCCATTTTTTATGTGTAAATTTGCTACCATAATGACTTGCCAAAAATAATAATAAATTGTTATTGTCAGAAAACCACGTCTGAATATGTTGTGTGATGAAGAACTGAATGAAGCAATCACGCAAAAATAATATTCATACAACAAAATGAAAATACCCATACACTGTTAATCTCTCAATAGATAAATACAGATCGATGTACTGTCTCGGTTATACATTAGATACATGCCTATGAGGGCGCTCTTGATCCAGTTGTTAAAGTTCCGTAGGTAGAAGATTCGGCTTTGTGTCCGCATCTCCAGGCCTGTCTCTTTGAGTTCATTGTAATGTTTAGCTACTGTTTCTGACAAGTCCTAGGAAATAAAAACTTCATGTCATAAATATGTCTGTACCATCTCTACAATAGAAGAATCTAAATACTGTATACATGTACAGAGTTATTTTCGCCCTGTTTGGTTTTTTTTTTTGCCCTTCTACGTTTGCAACCGGTTTTGCCCATATCTGAATTTGTTTCAATACTCCGTATTTGAAAAATAAATCATTAATCAGTTCATATTAAATCAGATCATATAAAAAATTATATTGCATTCCAATTATAGGCGATTTGAGATTCGTCATCATATAAACATGATCAGGGACGTAAATTATACGTCCCTGACATGATATATAAAACAAATACTTTACCCTGACATGATATATAAAACAAATACTTTACTTTTTCTCCACTGGCTGCTTGTTCTGAAGCATCTTCACTTTTCTCCATCTCTGATATAAAAAAAAATTATAAAAATACTGACAGTACTGCGGTAGACGAAATCGTTATTTCTTGAGTGTAGCACATCCTGACCATGAGCAAGTGTATGTCATGCCTAATTAAATATTTTACGGTGATGAAATGGATAGAATTAATGCCAATAAAGGAAAACAACGTTCTTCTTACTTTCTGTTTGATCCATGCTTGATATAAATGCCATAAAGCGATTATTACGACATTTATATTTTATCACGAACACGTTTTTAATTCCATGGTATATTAAAAACTTTATAACTTAATTCATATACCTAAATAAGACAACTTTAAAAGTATTTCATATGTATCATGCCAAAACAGACCAAATTTTAATGTCGTAAACATTTGACCTTCACATACGAAATGAAAGTAGCTACATGTAGGAATAAACAACGTGTTTTCGAGACGCTTTGCGTAACTGTTCATGTTTTGCGGTTGCATCAGTTAACGAGTTAAGAATGCTTTATATTTCGAATTACAAGTAAGATGATTGGAAGTCTTATTATCAAGCGTGTTGTGTATTCGTCATTTAGATTTGGAAATCTTCAAACCACATCTTTATGTCGGGGTAAGTCATGAGAATGAGAAAGTTGCGTAATTATGTCTGTTACATGTATATAAACTAATCATCCAATATTAAACAAAATTTTTAAAATGGTTCTAAAACAAATTTATTATATTGAAAATGATTAGAAGTCTGGCATAGAACTGTAGAACATGAAAAATTAAATAATTTGCAATTTTTACAGGATACCTGGTAAACAGTGAGCATTTTGCAAGAATTTCCACTGGTGTAACAAGATACGGCAAACGATGGCCATTTACTCACAATTTTCAACCTTTCAATCGAATGAGTCAGTCAGTACAAAATACCACCTCAAGTTCTGCAGTACCTGAAGAAAGTGAGAAGCTCTCAATATTACAGAGATTTAAGAGGACATACAAAAGACATGGGAAAATCCTGGTTGGGGTCCACATTGTGACTTCATTGGTTTGGTATGGCTCCTTTTACCTGACTCTATCCAGGTGAGTGTGACTTAGTTACCAGTACTCTGTAGAAAATGAGTACCGGTACAGTATCAGGTATGATCTTGACGAGATGCCGTAGTTTATACATGTTATGGACTAATTATGTTTTGCCTGTTTGGTCAAGGGTTTTAGGTAGAGTCTAACGCATCAAATCAGAAACCCTTGACTTGGTAAGATGACATTATTTGGACCCAGAAATGATCCTAAATTTTTATACCCAAATCTTCAAGTGTGGATAGGCAAGAATCAGTGCAAGAATTGAAATTAACTCTCTCTGTTTTTTAAAGTTACTCTCAATGAAAGCAGCATTTGATGGATGCAGTAGTATATACCTATTAAACAAAACATTAATTTTGTTTTTCCTTATTGGTGATTAAATTTGAACACTTTTCACACCCTTTAAAGTAATTGCGTATTGTATACAATGTATGTATTATTATAAAAGATACACTGGCAGCTTTAATTGAAATTTAATGTTGCGATGCCTGAGAATTCATTTGAATCTTTATTTTTTTTTTTTTTTTTAGCCAAACATATTAAAAATTACTTGTCATGAATGTTATTTTGCAGTGGTTTTGATTTGCCTGGATTTCTGGAATCTGTAGATTGGAGTGAAAGGGTTGTGAAGCCATTTGGGAACATTGGTATTGAAGTCAGTCTAGAAAAGATTGAGAAATTTGTGAATGTCATGAAAACATCCGGAAGTTATGCAGGGGCCTATCTGATGTACAAGATAGCCACTCCTGCCAGATACACAGTAACATTAGGGGGAACAAACTTGGTCATCAGGTATCTACGAAAATCCGGAGTAATGCCTGCAGTAAAGGATGTGGACAGACTAGGACATCTAATGAAGGAGTCCAGATCAGAGTTTGAAACTCGCATGAAGAAAAGAATGGCTCTAGAAAGGGGGAGATATGCCAGACTGAAGGCCCAGAGACCTGGCAGTAAAAAAGGAGGACAGTTGTTAATGAAAGCTCAAGAGTTCTATCAGAAACGAAGTGGAACAAAGAATGGGACTGTTCAGAAACAGGAGAAATGGATTTCTAAGGCAAAGGAGTTCTACAGGAGTCGTAAAAACCAAAAAATAAAACCAGGCTAAATCAAATACCTTGTACGTTTAGTTTTCCAGTTATAGTAATTGCAAATACAAGTGCAATATGCAAACAAACCCATGATTTACGTCAGACATATTGCATTTGCTTGTAAATGTCATGTAATGCCTGAACATAACATAAAATGTAATCTATGTAGTATATAAGGAAGGAAGAATAATGTGACATTTGATGCCTGACTTTTTAGCTAGTTATGCTTGCAATAATTTAACTAGGTGAGTGAGTTCATTCAAGTGATTTTGATTGTTAGATAGAATCAGTGTATGGTTTACCTATATGTTACAGTGTATGTATATTATATACAGAGCCATGTTCAGCAGGATTCTTGAAAGGGGGAAGGGGTAGGGGTAGGGGGAGGGGTAGGGGGAGGGGTAGGGGGAGCAACAACTTGCCATTTACTGTTTGTTTGTTTTACATCTTTTATCCTATCTTTGATTTGTGCCACACCTGTATATTCATTATATGCATATTTATGATACTGGAAACACCATACAGGGAAAATTTACTTTTTTATTTATATTTGTTCATGATTGCTCTTGAATTTTCAATTTGTTTATGCTTTGCATTCATTTGTTGATTGTGCATTTGAAGTTATTTCTTAATGGAAACACTTGTATATATATGTATTTCTACATTGTATGTATATATGTACATTTATATACTACTTTATTGAAGTAGGCTTTTAGTTTATATATCATCTATCTTCAACAATCAACATAAAATGAAATGATTATTGCTTCTAAAGCACGAGTTGGATAATTGATATCAATAAAAGTACAAATTTTTGATTGTTAAGCTGTTCAACAGTTGAATGTAATTTAACATTAGTATGGCATTATAATAAACGCAATTATAAGAACACAGTGATGACTGGAATATATTGTGATGTAATATCCTGTGGTTGGTCCAGTGGAGAGGACAACAACAAAATGAGGTATATCTACAGAGGACATCCACTGATGTGGGGTCACTAGACAAAGACTGCATATAGATATGAAACAAGGCTCCACCACATTTCCTCATCTAAAATGATCCTTAAATCTGAGGTTTTGCCTCATACACTTGTCTTTTAAGGAATTAGTAATTTCAAAGTGTTGTTGACTAGTATATGTATATAGATAAAACAACCCTGATAATCTTTTTTCTCTGAGGAAATATGGCATTTTTTTTAATCAATAGTGACATTGCTAATCAGATGAGTAATATGGCCCAGGGGCCTTTTGTTTTATTTTGTTATCATGACGGCACTACTCATTCATTCTCTATTTCTTTAAGCTTTGCAGCTCGTCAGATTATACAAATTAAACATTGTAGGGTAAAGGAATCAAAAGAACAACATCTAAAGTTAGTTACAGACATTGGTTCTTAATTTCATGCTAAAGTAACATATTTGCCGAGGTTACACATATCTTTGAAATTTTCGTTATTAAACAATTGCAACAGTTTGAACATCGATGGTTTCTCATAAAAATACTTTTTAATATAATTTTTACGGTATTCAATATAAACTGGACACACTTAAATAAAATGAAATTCATCTTTAACGTAGTTTTTACATGAAAAACAGTTCCTTTCAGGCTTTGGGCTCTGTGAGTATTATTGTACTTTCCAGTTTCGATGGCTTAACGATGAGAATACACTAACTTTCTAAGATACATTGAAGATGAAATCCATCAACTAAATATTTATAAAAATGACATTTCTGCGAAATCAATCTTCTATTTTACTAAAAATATCTTGTTTAGACAGGTCTGCGATTCATTGATTTATAACTTTTAGAGTAAGTGAATCAATTGTTTGTTTAAGTCCAGTATTTATTTCCGTGTAATTCGCAGTTAATGTACATTTCTTCGAAACACTTGGATAATGCAATTATTACAATATAACACCTCTTACCAAAATTTTAAAATTGAAAAAAGCCTCCTTGTAATATGAGTAATAATACTCATTTCAAGATGAAGGACAAATATCTTTGAAGATGACCCAATCTAAGGGATGATGTTTATTTTTCACCATGACACCATAACTCCTGATATCCAATTTTACGTGGGGATGGGGGTCAGGAAAGGACTATAAATACATGTATGTGGGTTCATCATCTGTCACACTTGTTAAAACTTCTTGTAAAACTTTACTTACGAAAATGCTTCTGTTTTTACTTACGAAAATGCTTCTGTTTGTGGTTCATGCTCGTATGAAGATAGAAAACAACGCAGAATTGAGCTAGTCAGCTAGCATTTCAGGCATCGGACCACCCCCACCCCCCTTGGCAAGCATAAATATCCCTTGAAACCCCCCTGGAAAAATTTCTGGATCCGTGCACGTGTAACTGATCATATTTTAATATCTCTCTGAAAATATTCAGTTATCCACAAAAATTGAGTAAATTACGTAACTTATCGCTATACGTATTTTGCACAGGAAAAAGCCAATTCTTTCAATGTTAGCTACCCGGTCTGGAAAATTGCAACCTTAATTATACCACACGCAACGAAGTTGCAAAGGGTAAAATTTTGATGGCCAGTTCGTCAGTCATTCCGTCCGTCTGTCAGGTTTTTGTTTTGTTTTTCTATTTTGGTTTTTTTTTTTTTGGAGGGGGGGGGGGGGGGTAAGCTTAACTCCTCCTAAAACAAAGCATGGAAATTCATAAAATTTGGAGGCATTTATGGCACGTGAATATGTGCATATTACAATGAAATTTCGTTCATGATTCTATTATTATTCTGAGAATTTTGCCCCTTTTGAACTTAGAGTTTTGGCCATATATTGAATATAGCAATGATCTGTTATTGCCGGTTTGTATACGCAACTACTCTAAAACCGCTCCATCGAATTAAGCGAAACTTTGTAGGTATTTAGGACACAGTTGAAATGTATAGATGCGTGCATATTACCAAGAAATTTCGATTCCATTATTTTTCTGGAAGTTTCAGCCCTTTTGAACTTAATTTTTTTTTAGTTTTTAAAGACAAAGGAATAGATGCACATAATTGAAGGAAGTTTTTAGCCGCTGATTTTTTGCGAGATGATTATGCTTATTACTAAATTATTTTGTGTATTTAATGCATACCTTGCCATTCATTATGTGTATCATTGTCAAGTAATAGGGGACCATGGGATATGTGAGCTTGCTAACTTTTTCTTTCATTATTACTGAAAGTTCACCAAAATGTAGAAGGTAAAGAATGTATGTCAGTAGCTCCCAGGTCGCGTCGTCCATCCGTATATACATGTATATACACTTTATTAATGAAAGTAACCACCAAAACTTTAAATAAACATTTAATCTTAGGTTTTTTCGCCAATACTGAACCCCCCCCCCACACACACACACACAACATACACGCATACTTTCTTAAGATAACACATTTCCTTGATGAATACATGATACATGCACGTAACTTAACAATAAAAAAATTAATATTAAATTAATTCATCCGTCCCCTTCACACTCCCCTCCCCCCCCCCTTTCGAAAAATGTGAGTTAACTTCGGAACTCCTCGAAGAGAAAGGATTCCCGAGGAAATTCGGAAACCAGGCGTTATCAAGTGTAAATCGGCCAATCTGGTAAGAAACACATGCAGAAATGTACGAATTTAGAGTATTTGGTAAAACAAGTGCAGTCTATACCAACAACATGAAGTCATTACCAACAACATTAAATATCAACAGATAGAAATTGATGTAACCAGAGGTTAAAAGATGTATTGTTGCGTAACAGCATGATGTGGTAATGTGAACTGTTGAAAGTGGCTAAGATGATTTGTTTTGCGCTTAGTATCTGGGTCTGTGGTCGCTATACTAACTTACCGGCGATCGAACCGTTCTGACCACCTCATTTCTTGAAAAGGGCGGGGGTGTGGGGGGGGGGTGGGGGTGGGCAAAGTCTCTAAAATTTTTAGTAAACATTTTTGTACCCATGTCTCTCCGCAATGTGGTATTTGACATTCGACTTATCTGTCACATTTGAAATTCGACTTATCTATGTCTACATGCCAGGTATTTAAGTTGACATGCAACTTATTTATGTCAACAATGTGCGATTGCCTTTGTCTTCACCTGGGCATGATGCAACTTATTTATCTCAACATCATGCAAGATAATTATGTTGACATGTTGACATAATATTTATATTTTCGGCTCTTTTTCAGTCAATACAAAGCTGAGCTCGAGGCCATTCATGGACTGTAACATACATTGATGTGTAAGTATAAAGCCAGAATTCTGAACATTGTAAAAGCATTCAGTCAAGAATTTATTGATGTTAGTCAACTGCAACAAACAGCTCTGGGCAGGGAGAATTCATAGATTTCTCTCAACAAATGGATGGGCAGAGGCCATACCTCCCTTGTCTTTCATATGGAATGGGAATCAACAAAGAGGATTCTGTCATGTTATTAGAGCCATGGAACGTCCAAGACTAAATATTTATCAAAATTTCCATATACTTTGTGCAAACAAAACCAACATTTGTTATTATCATGCTTGTGGGCGAATCATGAAACCCAAGTTATCTTCCTTGAGTGTTGGAATTTCAAACAATTTACCAGCTTGTTTCCAGCAGTGTGCTTGTATATCCAAAAAGAATTACAAGTTTCCGGAAATCCTTGAGAGAGATTTGGAGGAGAGCATTGTAAAGGGAAGTGGTCCGGGCGGACAGTCGGTCAACAAGACTTCCAACTGTGTGGTCCTCCTACACAAGCCATCAGGTATTGTGGTCAAGGTTAGTTTCATAATCCAATATTTCAGGTACCGGTAGGTCAAAATGTTAAACACTTAAATAAATGAGACTCTCTTTATCTATAACAACTTTCGGTGCTATGCATCTTATACTGTATGTACCGGTGCGTGTTCATTATTATATAGCATAGTATTATATTGACTTTGAATAACAGATATAGAATATGAATGTGACAAAATGAGTTACCCTTAAAGACCACTAAATTGACCCAGCAGGAATATGATCACAGATTCCTTAGATATTTGAATTTGATTTGATGTTTGATATCATTTTATTCTACAGCTAAGGTTGAAGAAAAATTAAAGGCATTTTGAATCATATTTTTTTTTCAACCTGATTTGATTTTAAAAAATTATAAATCTTTCTGTTTACTATATTTTTAGTGTCATCATACAAGATCTCTAGCGAAGAACCGCGAGATTGCCAGAGAATTGCTTCAGGAAAAGTTGGATGAATCAATTAATGGAAAAAACAGCTACTTAGCTCAAGTAATGCAAGAAAAGCGAGACAAAAAACTCAAGGCCAAACAAAAAACCAAGAAAAAATACCAGCTTCTAAGTGCTCAGAAGGACATGGTTCAGGATAAGGAAGACTTGATCAGTGAGTTGGAGACTGTTGATCCGGAGTCTAACCAAACTGACAACACTGGCATGGAAACTGTAGATAAAAAAACTGACAAGCAAACATAAAAAGTGACGTACATACATAACTTCCAGATTCCAGATCCCATATTTTTGAGTGATAGATGTTGACTTCATTTTTCCCTTTTCTTTGATATCATAGTACTTATTTTGTGTATTGTTCATTGAATTTGATATTTTTGTTTCACAATCAAAACAAGAGAAAAAAAAATTAAATTCAGATGTTAAAAAAGTAGCTGTTATGTTATTGGTGTTGAAAGAAAAGGATATCTAGTGAATTAGAGATTCTTATCAATTAAGAAATGGACACAAATTGTTGTAACTTTTTCATCTTTGAGGCGACAGCAGACCAATGATACATGTACAATGTACTTTAATTGGTATCTAGGGGGAAAATTGAAGTTAAAATTATTTTACTATATCAGAAAGAGTAGATGGACAAGAAGTGCTCCTCTGTTGTTAATGGAGTGATATGGTATTTTTATAGACTCGTGCATAGACTATTGCCACAATGACTAAGGAATCACATGGCTTTGTTGTGACCTCTGACATGTAAGTATACTCGAGCAAAATGTTCTGTATTTCTGAATATAAAAAAAACCCATTAGGTAATAATGATTGAAACAGCCTTTGTTTTCAATGACCATTTCAGTTTGTTTGTTCTACTCTAGAACTTAAAAATTTGACATAATTGATTTAACATTATGTCCCATTGGTGCTCTTTAAGGGATATAACTCTTTCCAGGGAAACTGATACTCTGTCGTGTAATTTATATGTCAAGTTAAGAGAAAATTTTTTGAGGGTCTTATTGGGTTGATGAACTGTAATGGACAGGATTCATGTAATGGAATTTATTAATAATTACCTGTAGAATATAATAACAATGGATAGACACAGTGTTGTGAAATTGAAAATGAATAGACATAGTGTTATAAAGTGGACTTTGAATTGACAGTGTTATACATGTATTGATAGACAATGAATAGACAATGTTTATAGTAAATGACTATAAATTTACATTTTGTAATGAACAATGGATAGACATAAAGTAAAATAATGGATAATGAATAGACACAGTGTTATGAAATGGACTATTGTATAGTTGATTGAACCATTGCACTGAAATGAAAAAAACCAAATATACACAGTGTAATGTAACGGATGATGAATTTTAACATTAATAAGTAGTAGACTATTAATAGACACATTGTTATGTAGGGGACAATATATGTACGACTAGCATTATGAATTGACAAACCATAATGTAATGAACTAAAAATAGAGAAAATGAAGGTACAAATAAGTTTAAATGAAACTCTTTCTTCAGTGGACCTTGAACTGTCACACACTAAATTTTGAGGACTATTAGATTACATTTGATTTGGAATGGATTGCAGGCCTTATGTTTTATTCAATACATTTAGATTTAATGGGCTTACAATTGATACAGATGAGCAAGATCTTAGCACTGAAGAAAATTTTGAGCCCAAATTGGCAGGTAGGAAGGAAGATTGATTCTTGGCATTCATGTATTTAATTTGCATTTGTTTATATGAGAATATCTTTTGATTGGTATAGTTTTATTTTTTCAACAGATGCCATTCCTCAGTGGAAAGGAGAGGGAATCCGTGGACTCTGGGTAAAGATTCACCTAGCACACTCTTTTGTTGTGCCTGTATGTAGCAAGGTAAGTTACTGTTATCTAGCTCAATAGTCCATGCAATAGCAAGGTAAATTACTGTTATCTAGCTCAATAGTCCATGCAATAGCAAGGTAAGTTACTGTTATCTAGTTAAATAGTCCATGCAATAGCAAGGTAAGTTACAGTTATCTAGCTAAATAGTCCATGCAATAGCAAGGTAAGTTACTGTTATCTAACTCAAAAGTCCATGCAGTAGAAAGGTAAGATACAGTTATCTAGCTCAATAGTCCATGCAGTCACAAGGTAAGTTACTGTTATCTAGCTCAATAGTCCATGCAATAACAAGGTAAGTTACTGTTATCTAGCTCAATAGTCCAGGTCATAGCAAGGCAAGATACTGTCATCGTACTAAATAGTCCATCTTTTGCATGAAAAGTTATTGTTATCTAGCTATGTAGTCCTTGCAATAGCAAGGCAAGTTACTGTTATCTAGCTCAATAGTCCATGCAGTAGCAAGGTAAATTACTACTATTTAGCTCAATAGTCCATGCTATAGCAAGGTAACTTACTGTTATCTAGCTCAGTAGTCCTTGCAATGGAATGACAAATTATTGTAATCTAGCTCAATAGTCCATGCTATAGCAATGTAACTTACTGTTATCTAGCTCAATAGTCCAGGCCATAGCAAGTTAAGTCACTTTTATCTAGCTCAATAGTCCATGCAGTAGCAAGGTAAATTACTATTATTTAGCTTAATTGGTTATTATATAGCAAGGCAAGTTGATATTATCAAGTATAATAGTCTATCATTTAGCAAGGCTAGTTTCTGATCACTTCTAATAAGAAATGACTTTAGTCAATAATGAAGTAGCCAGACAAGTTAATGTTTTCTAGCTTGCTCAATAGTCTTTGCAATAGCAAGGCAAGTTACTGACCACTGCTGATAAGAGATGACCATTGTCATTTGTGGAGTAGTTAGATAATTAAGTTACTGTTGTTTATTGAACAATTAAATGCTTTCTTTGGTGGTTATTGTGTGTAGATAAACAGTTAAATGCTTCTTTGGTGGTTAATAATGAAAGAGCAACCATTGCAGAAAATAAAAACACAGCCTGTGTCAGATTCATAATACAGTCTACATGTACAGTATATCCATGAATTATTGCTGTTGATATATGTTTTAGTTGGGTTTCGATTACAATCATGCTCAGTCAGGCTATGTGATGATGACAAAATGGCTTCCAGATGAAGAAGAAAACAAACTACCAGAGTACGCCAATCAGTTCCTGGGTATGGTACTATCAGTCAGTCTGTGCAAGATTGTAATTTTGTATATTCTGTCTTTCTTTATTTTGTTGATATGTACTGAAGTTATTGAGCATGTTATTACACATGGTTACAGACACACCTATCTGGCATGTGTTATTTTATATCTATATGGTAGCTAGTTTGTATGTAAGCTGTATACCTATTAGACACACATGTGCATCTATATCTAACAGATGTTTAACATGTTATATATTGTATATATTTGACAGTTGTCTTTAAATCTGTTAAACTTGTATATTGAATTTTTTATTCACAGTATATATTTGCTTGTATTTATTTATTTTTAATTTTTTAGGTGTAGCAGGATTTGTTTTAAATGAGAAAAAGGAGTTGTTAGTTATCAGAGAGAGGTTCAGTGTTATACAATCAAAGCCTTGGAAATTACCTGGCGGATTGGCCGATAAAGGTAAGCCATCACCTGGCTGTGTTACATTTAAGGTAAGTCATCATTTGGATATGTTACATTACCTGGGAAACTGGAAAATAAAGGTAAGTCATCACCTGGCTGTGTTAAAATTCAGGTAAGTCATCATTTAGGTACTGTGGAATCATTAGAATTCGTGGTGGCTCAATTTTCATGGTATTCGTGGGTAGCCCTTGCCCACGAATTTATCAATTAACATCCTAAACGAAAACTACTTATAAAAGATTCAGTTTAACATCAGAATATTAAAGCAGAGATATCCACAAAATTACATCCCAACGAATATGCAAAAAACTCACAATCCACGAAAATTGGCCCCCACGGAATTAAATGATTCCAAAGTATGTAACATTACTTGGGCAACTGACAAAGGTAAGTCATCACCTGAGTATGTTACATTACCTGGGCAACTGGCGAATTAAGGTAAGTCATCACCTGTGTATGTTATACATTACCTAGGCAAATGATAACCTTTTGTTGTAGTTGTTATATTGTCTGGAGGTCTGGCTGGAAAATGTTAGTTGTTGTCTGGGTAGGATATTTTTACCTAATAGAATGCTTATCAAAGATAACTTATCATCTAGGTAAGATCAATTTTCATAGATAATGTCATTTTGATGTAACTTTTTGATTTGTTTCTATGTACAGTTTAATGAATAAGGACTGTAATTCATATGTTAGATGGGGATGTTAATTTATTGAAAGAGGTACCCACAAAATCAATGAAAATTAAGCCTCCATGAGTATTAATGATTTCACAGTATGTCCAAAAGTTATTTGTATTAGTATTTATGTTCCCTGTAAACGGAAATAGGGAGATGTAGGTGCTTAAAATATAAAGAAGATGGCTGTCTCTGTCAATTGAGTTATGTATTTATCTTTCTTGAATAACAAGATGGCTGTCTTTGTTGTAAGGTGAGGACTTGGCGGTGACGGCGAGGCGCGAGGTTGTGGAGGAGACTGGGATAGAGGCGGAGTTTGTGTCGGTTCTCGGCTTCCGTCACCAGCACAACTTCCGATTCGGCTGTTCTGATTGGTACTTTATTTGTCTGATGAAAGCATTGACCACAGAAATAAAACACTGCCCACAAGAAATCGCAGAGTGTAAATGGATATCTGTAAGTGAGGATGGGGTTTCATGAAATTAGATAAAGCATTTGATAATTATAAAGATTAAATTTAATGTATCGTATGAAAACACATTCATGGAATGTAATTTTGTAAATTCATGATTTATTTTAAAGTGACCTACAAAGACCATACACATTGATTAAATAGTATAAACTGCTCATTTTGCCTAAAATAGATAAATAAATCTTTAAAAATCAGTCAACTACATCAATCTTTTTGTGTAATACTACATACCGGTAGTATAAATCTAAATATGTTTCCACTTTGGTAATTTCTGTGGGTATAACTACTATATTTGCAAAGTTTATGACTGTAATCATGACTATGTCAATATTTATGTTTATTACTGTGACCAAGACTATTTTCATCTCTATTTCAATTTCTGTGACTCAGACTAAGTCAATCTCTATGTGTATGACTATGACTCAGACTATGTCAATCTCTATGTGATTGACTGTGACACAGACTATGTTATTCTCTATGTGTATGGCTGTGACACAGACCATGTTATTTTTTATATGTATGATTGTGACATTGACTATATTGATCTCTATGTGTATGATTGTGACACAGACTATGTTATTCTCTGATTGTGACACAGACTATGTTATTCTCTATGTGTATGGCTGTGACACAGACCATGTTATTTTTAGCTCACCGAGACGAAGTCAAGGAGAGCTTATGCTATACCCTCGGCGTCGGCGTCGGCGTCCGGACCTGGTTAAAGTTTTTGTTGCAGGTCCTGTATCTAAGCTATTACTTGTCCTATCTTCACCAAACTTGCATGGATGATGCATCTGGACCTACCTATGGACTTGAAAGACTTGGATGCTGAATCTTGGTCCTAAATTTCAGATGCTGGAGGAGGTTAAGGTTGTTGGACCAGGTTAAAGTTTTTGTTGCAGGTGCCCTTTGATAGCAGTATCTTAGTTACTGCTGGTCTGTACTTCACCAAACTTGCATGGATGGTGTGCCTTATGATACTGATGCACCAGACAGGCTTGAGTGCTGAATCTGAGCTATAGGTTTCGGATGCTGGAGGAGGTTAAGGTTTTTGGAGCAGGTTAAAGTTTTTGTTGCGGGTACCCATTGATAGCAATATCTAAGTTACTACTGGTCCTAACTTCACCAAACTTGTATGGATGATGCGTCTTATGATACTGATGCACCTGACAAGCTTGAATGCTGAATCTGAGCAATAGGTTTCGGATGCTGGAAGAGGTTAAGGTTTTTAGAGCTGGTTAAAGTTTTTGTTGCAGGTGCCCTCTGATGATTAATCTTAGTTACTACTGGTCCTAACTTCACCAAACTTGTATGGATGGTGCGTCTTATGATACTGATGCACCTGACAAGCTTGAATGCTGAATCTGAGCAATAGGTTTCGGATGCTGGAAGAGGTTAAGGTTTTTAGAGCTGGTAAAGTTTTTGTTGCAGGTGCCCTCTGATGATTATATCTTAGTTACTACTGGTCCTAACTTCACCAAACTTGTATGGATGGTGCGTCTTATGATACTGATGCACCTGACAAGCTTGAATGCTGAATCTGAGCAATAGGTTTCGGATGCTGGAGGAGGTTAAGGTTTTAAGAGCTGGTTAGATAAAGTTTTTGAAACAGGTGCCCTCTGATGATGATATCTTAGTTATTACTTGTCCTTACTTCACCAGACTTCCATGGATGGTGTGTCTTATGATACTGATGCACTTGACAGGCTTGAATGCATAGTCTGGTTTCGGATGCTGGATAAAGTTAAGTTTTTAGGAACAGGTCACATGCTTAATAGATGATAGTACTATTTCAAACTTGCATAGTTGATTTAACTGTAATATGAATGAATCGCAGAGGTAGCTTCAGATGCAGAGCTTGATCTCCATTATCAAGGATGCTAAAAAATAAATCTTAGTTATTACTGGTCCTAACTTTACCAAACTTGAATGGATGGTGTGTCTTATGATACAGATGCACCTGACAGGCATGGATGCTGAATCTGAGCCATAGGTTGCGGATGCTGGAGGAAGATAAGGTTTTAATTGCTAGTGCCCTCTGATGATGATATCTTAGTTATTACTGGTCCAAACTTCACCAAAATTGCATGGATGATGCGTCTTATGATACAAATGCACCTGATGGGCTTGAATGCTGAATCTGAGCCATAGGTTTCGGATGCTGGATGAGGTTTAGTTTTTTGGAACAGGTCACATGTTTTATAGATGATAGCTTGCATAGTTGATTTAACTTTATTATAAATTAAATGCAGAGGTTGCTTCAGAAGCAGAGCCTGATCTCCATTATCAAGGATGCTAAAGAAATCTCCTACCTCACTCAAACCAGCTCGATAGATAGATGTGTATGTTGATAAATGATATAACATGATTCCTATGATAAAGTATTGTATGATATGAAACAATATTGTTTGATATGATACAATATGATATCATATGTTATATTATAAAAAGTTATACGATACAATATGATAATGTATCAATTTTTTTGATATTTTATGATATGATTATGTATCATGATATTGTTATGTATAGTATTGTATATTATGATACAATATTGTATAATATTATTTTGTATTTTTAATTTATTATTTTATCACATGATACAATTACATAAGATATTGCAAAATATTATATTGTATCCTATGATACAATATTGTATATTCTATAATATTGTATCATACAATATTGTATAATATGATATTGGTTTCAGTAATATAGAATTATATCACATGAAATTGTATTATATGATATTGTAATATTATATAATATTGTATCATACGATATTGTATGATATGATATTGGTTTATATGATATATAATCATATCACATGAAATTGTATTATATGATATTGTTATATATTTTATTGTGTCATATGATGCAATATGTATAATATAATAATGTATTTTATAATATTTTACCATATCACATAATATTGTATCATTTGATAAGATACAATGTTGGAATCAAATTATATTGTATTATATGATATAATATCATATAATGTATCAAATATGTTTCAGTGTCATTCAATACAATATCATTCTATATTATACAATATAATATTATGTTTCAGTGTTATGATGTATTATGTAATATGATATTGTAATATGATACTATATTGTATTATATTTTATGATATTGTATTATGTGATCAAATACAATAAGGTATAACACAATACAATGTCATATCATACGTTACAATATCAAATCTCATTATTGTTTATTACAGTATTTTATTTATTATATGATATATATTATATTAGAAATATGACATGATGCAATATTTAATTTTATATCATTGTATTGATTAACATATGAACATATGATTATCATAAAAAAATTTATCAGATGATATACGATATTTTGTCAAAACAGAATCCATGAATATCCAAGATCATAAAGTATGATTTTCATATAAAATGATAAAGGTGGTCTTATGAAGGTGATGTCTCATAAGGGTGATGCTCCGTCTCGGTGAGCTTAGTAATCTATGATTACCTATGTTTTATATGTATGATTGTGACATTGACTATATTGATCTCTATGTGTATGATTGTGACACAGACTATGTTATTCTCTGATTGTGACACAGACTATGTTATTCTCTATGAGTATGATTGTGACGCAGACCATGTTATTTTTTATGTGTATGATTGCGACATTGACTATGTTGATCTCTATGTGTATGGCTGTGACACTGACTAAGCCAATCTCAATGTGTTTGACTGTGACACAGACTATGCCATTATTTGCATGTATGACTGGGACACAGACTATGTCAATATTTATGTGTATGACTGGGACACAGACTATGTCAATATTTATGTGTATGACTGGGACACAGACTATGTCAATATTTATGTGTATGACTATGACTCAGACTATGTCAATCTCTATGTGATTGACTGTGACACAGACTATGTTATTCTCTATGTGTATGGCTGTGACACAGACCATGTTATTTTTTATATGTATGATTGTGACATTGACTATATTGATCTCTATGTGTATGATTGTGACACAGACTATGTTATTCTCTGATTGTGACACAGACTATGTTATTCTCTATGAGTATGATTGTGATACAGACTATGTTATTCTTTATGTGTTTGACTATGACACAGACTATGTTATTCTCTATGTGTTTGATAACATTGATCTCTTTGTGTTCTATGGTTGTATCTGTAGGTATGAGTAGTTATATCTATGTTGGTGCCTATGTTTTTTCACTATGGTGGTTTCAGATAGAAGAGTACCTATCCGACCCTCATCTTACAGAGGCTAACAAGTTTTTTGTCCAATGCTACCTCAACCAGCAGAAAAATGGTGGATTGACAATTAGCCCTACTCTAATAGATTCCTGGAACAAGAAAACACAACACAATATATACGCTGTTCATCCATTACCAAAAGTAAGTCTGCTCGTTTTAATTGGAATATATTTAATAGTTGTTAGCACCATTTATGTTTAAACAGAAGATACAGCAAAAATATACCACTCTGTGTTAAAACTGCATATTTGATGTTTTGAAATTCACTTTTGAAAAAATTTTCCATGTAGTTATAATGGTTTTATTTATGTTTTTTGCAGGAGTTTAATCCACATCATGGCCATTAATATATACAGTGGAGCCTCAGTTATCCGGACGCTTTCGTTCCCAAGTGCAATCGTCCGGATAGGTGAAGCATCCGGATATCTGAAATGTGTATATTGTTGTCATGAATGATAATGTATTTGTATACAATTGCTCCCAGTGTTGATACTAGGTTTTTTGGCCTTTCATACCATAGAACAACACATGCTAGAGTTGTCTGTTGATATGAACGTTTTACGATATAAAGAACTTTGCTTTATTTTATTATTTTGTCATGACATATTAACATGACAATAATGATAACCGAATCTAACTAAATTCTTTGTGTCTAAGTGTGAAATGTATGAGATACACTGTTGTTTGCAATTTTCCAATTTTTGAAATTGATTCGGGAAGTCAGTGTGTTTATACAAGCTACTAATAAGGGTCTAACACGTAAAAAAGGTGTGAAACTTAATTGACAGGGGTAATCTTTTGTACTGAGTAGGGTATCATCAAAATTTACCGTCCGGTTAAATGAAGCAAGATTAGCAGTAAATCAGTGTTTTGTGGTAAAAACAGACCGTCCGGATCCGGAACGCGGAATTCCGGATAAATGAGACAAAATAAGGTATAAAAAATCTGTTCCCAAATAAAATCGTCCGTAAACTGAAGCGTCCGGTTATCTGGCATCCGGATATCTGAGGCCCCACTGTATATAGTCAGATTTTACTTACCATGTATTTCTTTCTGTGATAACCAGACATTTTGCATTGACATCAGAACTTATTTTTAATCAGTTTTTACCCTGTAGTCAAATTGTAAAAAAAAAAAAAATATATTGAAATCTTTTTGTTTGTTTTTTTTTAACTCGTTTTAGCTCATGTAATAAATTCTGAAATTAAGAATTTCTTCAGATAATGCATTTCAGTATGCATTTATGTTTTGCATTTTTGGGAGTTGATTTTAATTAACTCTCCTATGTAGTTACTCAGGCAAACCAAAACTGAAACAGTGTTTGGACCTATGCACAAATCATCACTGCTAACAAGATTTAGTTCTTGAAATTAATCGACAAATTCGATGTAATGTATGCTGAAGCATTGTTTTTTCAAGGAAACTTATGTATAGATACCCTGAAAATAGTCAGATTTTAAATAGTTAGAATATTTATTATTTTGTGATTGTTGGTATTCCTACGCCAGAGTTCAATGTAGTCTCGTTCAACCAGACGCTTGGCTGTCTCCGTAAATCTTCGCCAAACTCTCTCTTGCTTGTTGGAGATTAAAAGAGACAGCCGAGCGTCTGGCTGAACGAGCCTTGAGTTCAATATTGCTTGGATTCTTACAATTTTTTAGAAATATTTCGATTATTGATACATAATTTGATGGAATAAATTCTATCTTTAAATATAACACAACATATGATTCATATAGTGTTTTCTCGAAATTCTTGTCGAAAAAATCCGAAAATTCATATTATAAATATGTACATAATTCAAATACAGATTAGATACTACTTGTTGTGCAAAATAACATATCGTTGATTTTTAGATAAATAACAATAGATAAAATCAACTCCCGTC
Source organism: Magallana gigas (assembly GCF_963853765.1). Taxonomy (NCBI): domain Eukaryota; kingdom Metazoa; phylum Mollusca; class Bivalvia; order Ostreida; family Ostreidae; genus Magallana; species Magallana gigas. Next base: position 53,226,538 of record NC_088855.1, on the reverse strand, counting down.
AGTACTTCGGTACTTTGATTTCTGGACCCTACCACACTGTTTCAGTAGAATTTTAGCAGTTGGCCTCCTTTATAGCATCCAATGACCCAGTCTGTTGACCTCCTTTATAGCATCCAATGACCCAGTCTGACCTCCTTCATAGCATCAAATGACCCAGTCTGACCTCCTTTATAGCATCAAATGACCCAGTCTGACCTCCTTTATAGCATTCAATGACCCAGTCTGTTGACCTCCTTAATAGCATCAAATGACCCAGTCTGACCTCCTTCATAGCATCAAATGACCCAGTCTGACCTCCTTTATAGCATCCAATGACCCAGTCTGTTGACCACCTTTATAGCATCAAATGACCCAGTCTGACCTCCTTTATAGCATCTAATGACCCAGTCTGACCTCCTTTATAGCATCCAATGACCCAGTCTGTTGACCTCCTTTATAGCATCCAATGACCCAGTCTGACCTCCTTTATAGCATCCAATGACCCAGTCTGACCTCCTTTATAGCATCCAATGACACAGTCTTTTGACATCCTTTATAGCATCCAATGACACAGTCTGTTGACCTCCTTTATAGCATCAAATGACCCAGTATGACCTCCTTTATAGCATTCAATGACCCAGTCTGTTGACCTCCTTTACAGCATCCAATGACACAGTCTGTTGACCTTTTTATAGCGTCCACTGACAAAGTCTGTTGGCCCCTTTATAGCATCAAATGACCCAGTCTGTTGACCTTCATTATAGTATTTAATGACTCAGTCTGACCTCCTTTATAGCATCCAGTGACCCAGTCTGTTGACCTCCTTTATAGCATCAAATGACCCAGTCTGTTGACCTCCTTTATAGCATCAAATAGTCTACTCTATTCAATCTAGTCCTGGTCGACCGGAATAATTTTTTGTCCATTGTTCCAGAGACTTGGTTTACTAGCTTTTGAACTATCGGTTAGTTGAACGTTTTTAAGTTTCCATTCTTTGAAGACCAGAGTCAACTTACAAAAACAGATACATGTACAATCCGATAGAAGAAACAGTAAGAATAACTTCAGCTCCGTGTTTCTTTTGGCAGCTAGTAGGTAATGACAGCGCATACCTAAAAAGGAAATCGACTTTATAACTCTGATTTAATAATTCGTGGATGCGAGGCACCCACGAATTCCACGAAAATTAAGCCACCACGAAATCTAATGATTCCACAGTATTAAACTGATATCCAAATGCATGAAATTATAAGGAATGTAAATAAATGATGCCGTCAGTCTTTTACAAAGGATTTGGGTAATCTTGTACAAAGAAATTTGGTAAATACTGGCATTTAGTGAGAGACCAGTTGCGTCGGAAGCAAATTGAAAGGGGGGGGGGAAGAGCTGGATTTTCAAGAATCCTGACAAGCAAAAAATTCTCTGGTTATTTTTTATAACTTTGCAAAGAAAAGTTGGGGGGGGGGGGGGGGGCTTAACACCCCCAGCCCCCCACTCCCGGTTTCCGACGCCTATGGAGACTTAACTGTCGTCTGAAATCACTGTTTGCAACAAGAGCATTGTTGGAACCAATTGACCCTGTCTATTAAGTTAAACTTGTACAGTTTGGAAGATTTATTGGCTTCTTTTGTGTCTATTATGCCGGAATCTTGATAAGCTTGTATCATATTAAGGTGCTGGCGAGCTGTGGATGTGCTGGAAAGCCAAGCTGTGAGTTCCAGCTCCTCTGTTGTACGATGTCCTTTCGAAAATTCCCACAAACCCAGGGAACAACAAAAACGACCTCTGTGTCACGTGTTGTTGTTGTTGACCAACCAGTGACCACACCATCTTTTAAAGAAATAAAACAAATTTTAAAGGGATCTGTGTTGACATCCTAGTTTAGAGTTTAATAACCTTAACCTGATATTGGCGCATAGTTCAGCTAGAGACTGAACTGTCATCTGGATTTTCAGATAATCATAAGCATATTTCAATCATGCCAAAACCTTCCTCTGTGAACTGGCTAGATAGCACCAAATTAAAAGTTTACAGGATGTTCCTCTTGTGAGTCTTATTTGAAACGAAAGGCCCCCACTTTTGTTATTTTATTGTAAAAACTGTATGAATTAGTAAATCAGGACGATCATACATTTCAGACTGTGGAATGTTGTACCTTTTAATATTTGTCCAACATTTTCATCATTCAAGATTGATTACATTTTTTACTTCTTAAATCATTGAAATGAAAGTCGAAAATCAACTACTAGTGAATTACATTACCATTGCGAATAATATGCTTGTATCTAAAAGCTGATTTATTTTAACAATTTTTCAAAGGAAAGTTTGAAATTATGACATGTGTGGAATTAGTTTGAAAACATCATTTCAACTTCATAAAAATGCCAGAAATATTTGGTGCAAACTGAAAGGATAACAATTCTTCGAAGTTCTTGATATTTTGCAAATATCATTGCCTTAGATTTATTTTTGTTGGATGGAGACAATATAATCTTACCTACTACCAAAATGTTGCAGTTTTTAAACTAGCATATGAATTTATTATTTCAACAATTTTAATTATTTAAAAAAATTTCTATTGTCAAATTACTGAGCTAACACTTGATTATGTTTGTGTTATCTTTTATATTCACATATCTGTACTGCATTTGTCAGTCAATACAATGCTAAACTACAAAATAGTACGAGGTCTGTGTGTGATGTGTTTGGAGTCTGTGTGGGGTGTTTCTGGAGTATGTGTGTGATGTGTCTGGAGTCTGTATGTGTTGTGTGTGGAGTCTGTGAGTGATGTTTCTAGAGTCTGTGTGGGGTGTTTCAGGAGTATGTGTGTGATGTGTCTGGAGTCTGTATGTGATGTGTCTGGAGTCTGTGAGTGATATTTCTAGAGTCTGTATGGGGTGTTTCTGGAGTATGTGTGTGATGTGTCTGGAGTCTGTGTGTGATGTGTCTGGAGTCTGTGTGATGTTTTTGGAATCTGTTTGGATGTGTCTGGAGCCTGTGTATTATGTGTCTGGAGTCTGTATGTGATGTACGTGTCTGGAGTCTGTGTGTGATGTACGTGTCTGGAGTCTGTGAGTGATGTGTCTGGAGACTGTGTGTGATGTATCTGGAGTATATGTGTGATGTGTTTGGAGTCTGTGTGTGATGTGTCTGGAGTCTGTGTGTGATGTGTCTGGAGTCTGTTGGCTTGTCACTTTTCGCTTTCAGCACTCGACACTGGTTAGCAGGAGAGCCATAAATAAGTATTTTAATGTCCTTTGTTATTTAAGGCTAAGCTAGACGACTGCACTTGTTTTTTGTTATGTTATGTATATTTATTAATAAGCATTTAATCATTATTTTTTAAAGACATAGTTTTATAACTGCAGCGTGTTTGCATGTAAAAAATTTCTTAACGGGCGTTATTATATTTGCATTTTTATAGCTTCTTGTCTTGTTTGCAAATGTAATTTTAGCTTAAAATTCCTATTTCATCCTAAGGGTAAGTAACAATGGCTCTTCCATTAATATGAACTTACCATTAAGATAAAATTGGAATTTTAGGCCGTAAATCACATTTGCAGACATTGCGGCTCTCTGTAAGGCAGATGGGTTCTTGGCATAACTTCCGGACTGAGGCGTTACTACAAGGGTGACGGGTAGACGAGGCTCGCTTTGTCTAGGTAGGCAGCTCGCTAGCTTGGAGAGAGCAAACCGGTCAGTAATCGTACGAGTGGGATGAAATGATACTGGGGGAGACAAAACTGATATCAGGGGAGCTCATTATATATTCAGAACACGCAGAAGAACAGACAATACATTCTGAACGGGTAGTAATATTGCTATCAAGAAAAGTATGTCCAGAAGTAGCTTAGTAGACGGGAGCCAATCAAAGAAAGAATGTTCATTGCTAGATTTAAGGTGGTATGGGAAACATTTCTACATTAACATGTATAAAAGTACATAATTATTGAAACAACTGTTTTAGAATTTTCAGATTTTACAATATTTGACAAATAAATATGTTTTAAAAATATTTTTGCAAAGATAGATGGTAAAATCTATAAAAACCCCAGCGTGATTCGAACTCATGACTTTCTAACCCATTGCACTACGCTGTTAGTAACAGTAAGATTGAGTTATAGGCCTACTTGATTTTATTGTTTATTTCATTAGGAAGTACGTCACAATATGGAAGTGTCCCATAAGACCTTGAGAGAGTCCATATACACTGTCACCTTAGCATCATTCAGTGCTTTGCCCCAACAAATGAAGCAGAAGAAAAAGAAAAAAAAGAACCTCCATGTAAGACTTTAGAAAACAATGAAAGTAAAGCTTATAGCTTCTATGTAAGACGTTAGGATACAACGAGAAAATTCGGTCCTAAGGATGTGACTATCTTAATAGAAGAAGGTTTTAAATGCTATAACAGAAAGCAACAGCAAAAGTAAAGAAGATTTAAAAGAAAAGCTTGGTATATACACAATGAATACACAATTGATAAAATTTAGGAAATGTTTTTTGTTTTTTTGTTACCGGACTATGTGGCTCTCATCAGACACCAGACAGAAGGAAAAGAAACTAGAGTAACTACACCTGCGTGAGAGAATTCAAGAGAAAATGTGAGAAATTGGAGAAATAGAAGAAAGAAGGTGCTGTTTCAGACCACCATCTGCTAATGGAAAAAGTGAAACTTAAATAATGAAACAAAACAAAAGTAGGGAAACGCTTCAACACCATCGATTCTAGCAAACAACAAAGGCACAGACTTCCAGCCGGAGCAATATTTTACATCTGCATGTGAAACATCAATCGGAGTGTAAAAATGAAAACATCAATAATGGATCGCTCCAAAGACACTTTAAAAAAAACAGAGAAAGAAACCAACAGAAAAACAAGAGAATCAAATCAAACAGCTTCAGAGGCCTTTAACAGAACTATAACAAAGTAGTCATGCAAAGTACATTGAAAAACAAAATAAACTTTACAAGCAAGTCTAGCCACAGAAGATCGAATCAGCAAGGCAGAACAATTTCAAAGCTGTGTATGATTAGATCCCACCTCATTAGAAAACACATGAAAGCTTGGGGGTCGATCAATAAAAAGAAAAGCGAGAAAGACTCTAAATACCCGGAGTCACAGTTTTAATAATTTACATTCTAAAATATCAGAATCACTATTAGCTGAAAGTCAATCAGGAAAGAAAAATGGTTATATCAAAATAATATAGTTAGCTGCAATATTCAATTAATATATATTCATATTATTTATAACAAAGAAATCACTTTATAAATTAATGCCAAGGCGACCATCTATATTAGTATATATCGTAATGGAAAACTTATGGTTCAGATTATAACGCTGAATCTGAATTTAATTTTCAAACCTTAGAAGGGATGTTTGGTGGGGATTGCTGAGTATAGGCCTTTTGACCCTCTTGCAAAATATGTAGAAATCCGTTCCACACTTCATACTTGAAATAATGTTCGCTAAACCAAAACCTACTCTGAGTTACCATAAGGCCACTCATACCACTATTCCACAATTTGTTTTTTTTCTTTTCATTAGAACAGAACAGAATACTTAGGCCTCAATATAAAGCGATCTGAGAGTGATTTGGAAAAACATATTGAAACATTTTATCCATTACTGATTTGATAACAGCCTTTAAATCCGCAGACTTCAATACTAGTAAACAGTATGCTACACTTTCTGTGGAACATCATTCATCCCAGATTTATCATGTTTTTGGTGTAAAGTAATTCAAATATGTAATTTAACATTGCATAGTCATCAGTTTTCTCTTTGTCCCATATGTACTGTAGGATTCATTGATCGCTGTTGACGTTCAATTAATGACGAATGTATTTGTCAAATGTAATATTAGCTTTTCTTTTTAACCATTCCACTAATATTGACAAAAATGGTCTTATGTATAAAGAAATGTTTTATTGTTTGCAGAATCTTTTTCTAAGAGCACAAAAACTTTTCAAGAATAATATATGTTGATGAAGTTGGAACAGAGTTGTTTGCTTCTTAAAACGAAGTTCTGCGTATGTCAAACCACGCGTTGTTGACCGATTGGAAATTAGTTCAGGTATATTCGATAACAAACAATAATATACTTATTATTTAACCAGAGCTGATGTTTTTCCACAACATATAGTGCTGCCTGAATAGCTGATCGTTATTGATCATTCCCTTTTCATCACACGGAAATATGCGAAACTTAAATCTAAAAATACATATTTCATGAGTTCATCTTCGTCGCTTGACGTGTGGCATTATGTAAAATATTTCAGTTCAAAGACAACAAATACGGTATGCCAACACTTTTATGAAAACCAAACGCTTTCTTTTGAAAAAAAACCCCTGAATCATGCGCCTAAATGTGTTGCCCCACATGTTAAATTGTTTGTTTACTATCATTGTTTCTAGGTTATTATTCCATATTGCTGACTATCGGATCATTGTAGATCTAACTTTTACAGATTGAGTACATCACGGTTGTGTCCCATACTTCCTTGAAATCAAAACGATAATCTACAAAAGGATAAGTAACGCACTGCATGTTAATAATGATGATTTATTATTCGAGAAAAATACTACAGTCTTTATTGATATCAGAAAACAAAGTTAAATACCACATGAAAGCTATATGTGGATTCATAATTCTCAAGAGCAGTTCACATTTAGCATGCAAATGAAAGTTTACTAACCAGAGAAAAAACACACCTTGTTCAATGGACAAAATGACGGAAGCTTTGATGGCGATAGTATCTCATTGGATTTCACTTCTTTACAATGTACACTTGCGATTTAGAATTGTATTTAGTAAAATATTTAGCAGCATTCGACGTTCCCATCCCATAGTTGATCTTTTTATAAATCTTAGCTATCAAATTAATATTATAGTCTTTATTTAACTTTTTACGACTTTCAAAATTCCCGCCTTTCTTTGTGGTCTGATGAACCGCTAACAACGTCTTCGTTGCGTCAATGACGGCGATCTTTCTCTTGTTCGATTCAACAACCAAAAAATTGTCATAGCCAACTCGACCAATGACAACATCTGGCATATCTCGCCATGGAAACGTCTTAGATGTGATGAAATAGTCTAGCCCCCAAGGAGTAAATAAACTGCCAATTTTAACAGATACATTCGCTAGATCTTGAAAACTACTTGCCGTCTTTCGCTTCACGTTTAATACGTTCGTTCTTCTTCCAACAACCAACACTGTCCCGTTCTGGTAAAGATCTGAATGAAGAACTGAGACAAGAGTCTCCAGCAAAGACTGGGTAAACAATATGTCTCCATTCACAAAGGCATACAATGGAGACTCAGTTTTTTCCATAGCGGCTAAATACATGTGTTTAAGGACTGGTACTCCTTTTCCTGCGTGTATAATTGGAAGAGAATCCCATCCCATTGCCCTGACATCTCTTTTTAGACCCGTGTCGTTTGTGAATAAGATAGGGTATAAATAAGGCGAGAAGAGGCCCCAGTTTCTTACAGTGTTATTTCTAAGCAAATCAGTCTCATTTGATTTTGACCAAGATGTAAATATTGTCAAAATGGGACCAGATGTATTATAATCATGTAAGAAAAACTGCGTTTCAGATCCATTTCCTGTTTGCTTAACGTAGTGCGGCTTTAAAGTTGTTGGTTTATGTTCTCTTGGACGATCTTGGTTCGCTAGAAGTAGATTAAGGTGGTTGTATGTTGAGCGTTCTAAATCTTCTAATTTCTGGAGACTCGAGTTGATATCTACATACAGATAAATATACACTCCAAGACAGAGAACAGTGAGAATGAACACGGTTACGTGCTTGTTGTCGCCATTACCACATCCCATCTTCTGAAAGAGTAAAACAAAAAATTTAATAAATTGACAACCATTATAGAAGTATAAGTATTATCCCGTCCAAATAAACAATACTACAACATGTTCTAAAATAAATCAAGGAGATAACCATGAAATGTTTGTAGGGGAATCAACATGTAGGCTACTCCCAATTACCGGGTAATATCTGGCAAATGCTGACGCCATACTAATATAGTTTATCTGCTTATCTCTTTACAGTAGGTTTTTATGATAATGATTTTATATGCTTTATTTTTCCGAGTCTTATCTCCTGGGGGGGGGGGGGGGGGGGGGGTGGGGGGGGGGGAGGTTGGTGCGTAGTACTTTTACTCCTTTTGTAGTTTTCATTTCCCTATTTTCCAGCATTTCCTATAAATCAATTAACAAACATGTCTTGTTCGAGAAAAGGAGCAACACCACCTGCCTTCCCCCTCTACGTTGCAACATGCATGAAATATATTTATTTTCGGACGTCAATGACTTTAAAGCTGACATGAATTCATAAATACGCATTATTTCCCTTTTATCTCCGACTACCGCCATATTTGTTGTCGAATTCTATTGTTCTGCTCATCGCTATATAAGCTGAGAGCACTATTCATGCTTCACCGCATTCAGGTATTTCATGCACCCGAACACGTTGCCTTGGACGAAAAGACGTGTAGAAACGCGTTTTGAAGAAAAATAAAATGACAACCACTGCACTGGCAAGATATATCCAATACACGATGAAACAAGACAGGCTGAAATCCAGGCGCAGATACTTATAAAATTCCTCGATAATTGTGGACCGTTTTCCAGTGTATGTTATAACATCGCACATGCGCAAACAACACACTGCGGCAGATCGAGCAATGTCAATGATCGTATGGATTTTAGAAACGGTGGAACGGATGGAAACGATGTTACATTGTCATTTTCTTGGATTTACTATCATTTATCTACTGTGTTCGATGTAGTGCCGCCGGGGTTTATCAAAAAGACGCAGACGTTATTCACTCTGTATGAAAGACACACGTGTTCGATGTGAATGCGTTGTGAGGCAGCACTGTATGTGCAAAATGATAAAGTTATCTGGAAAATCCTTTCACAGAATGAACATATTTTGTATTTCATTGATTGTTGTTTTCTCTATTCTTTACTACAAACATTTTACTACAATGTGTAGTTCATGCATTTAGAAGTCCGTGCAACCTGAATGCCTCGATCGGAAAGCAACCGACCGTAACTTTCTCAACCGATATATATACCCCAGTGGCAGTAGAGGAGCGATCGAAACTAATATGGCGACCAAATGCTTTTATGAATTCATGTCAGCTTTAAGCCCCGGTCACAATTTTTCTAACCTCGATGACGTTTTTAATTAAGTGAAGGAAAAGGCGACCGTCTGTAGTGAAGGCTCCTGCAGTGCTTGGGTATTTTCACACAATCCTAAGCCTAACAGTTCCATAACCCTTGCATATATCACAAAAAGCAAACCTTGATCTAATACATGTACTGCAGTGCGTTTTGAACTGTTGAACTCAGTGAAGGGTGAAGGACGAGGAGACCATCGATTTCTAAAACCATCAGTCATCTGATATCAAATTGACGTTCTGATTACGACATCCAAAAAATCAGTAATCTAAACCACGAATCAAGTGACGAGTTGAGAATGTTGTTTAAGACAATATATTTACATTCTACTGTGTTTTTCCATTAAATTCTGCGATCTTTAAATGTATCTTAATGCAACAACTAACCAATGTGAATTAATTTACATGTAATTTACATATATAAGTAGTTCCCAAACAGTGATTTCTATGTTATCGGTTAAAAATATATTTCATATAGGTTGTCAAAACACCATGTTTTACAATTATTCAGCAAAAAAGTTGATTTTGTTGTTAAAAGCAAAATTTCAAGAGTTATTTTCATGGATTATATTTTTATTCTCATCGATCTCAACTTAAAAGTCTATGTTATATCCAGTTTAAACCGATTTTATAAAACCGCTGATCTTGCTGTTATTAATTTACTCCATCCGTCATCTTCAATTTGTATTGATTTATTTAAGTAAATGATTGATTTCATCAGTAAGGGAATGTAGATATAAGCATTAAATGATTGATTTTTGACGTCGTCGTGTCAATGACTGCCGTCAGTTGAGCAGACAAATTATCATAACGCGCGTTACTTGAGGTCTGCTCACTTGACAGCAGTTATTGACACCACGACGTTAAACATAGGTAATCACAGATTACAAAGCTCACCGAGACGAGACATCGCCCTTATGAGACTTCACCTTTATGAGACCACCTTTATCATATTAAATGAAAATCATACTTTATGATCTTGGATATTCATGGATTCTATTTTGACACAATATCGTATATCATCTGTTAAAAAATTGTATGATAATCATATGTTCATATGTTAATCAATACAATAATATAAAATTAAATATTGCATCCTATCATATTTACAACATATATCATATAATACAATGAAATACCATAATAAGCAATGATGAGATATGATATTGTAACATATTGTATGACATTAATTTGTATTGTGTTATACGTTATTGTATTTGATCACATAATACAAAATCATAATATATAAAACAATTTAGTATTATATTACAATATCATATTACATAATACATCATAACATTGAAACATATGATATTATATTGTATAATATAGTATGATTTTGTATGATACTGTATCATTTTTGAAACATAATATGATATTGTATCATATGATACAATATAATTCCATACAACATTGTATCATATCAAATGATACAATATTATGTGATAAAGTAAAATATATAATACAACATTATATTATACATATTGTATCATATGATACAATAATACATTTTACAATATCATACAATACACTTTCATGTGATGGGATATTATATCATATTATAAACCAAAATCATATTATACAATATCGTATGATACGATATTATATATTACATTATCATATTAAACAGTTTCATGTGATATAATTCTATATTACAGAAACTAATATCATATTATACAATATCGTATGATACAATATTATAGAATATACAATATTGTATCATAGGATACAATATTATATTTTGCAATATCTTATGTAATAGTATCATGTGATAAAATAATAAATTAATAATACAATATAATATTATACAATATTGTATCATAATATACAATACTATGCATAACGATATCATGTTACAATATCATAACATAAAATATAAAAAAAATTGATTCAATATCATATTGAATCATATCACTTTTTATAATATTACATATGATATTATATTGTAATATATTAAACAATATTGTTTCATACCATACAATACTATATAATAGGAATCATGTTATATCATTTATCAATAAACACATCTATCTATCAAGCAGGTTTGAGTGAGGTAGGAGATTTCTTTAGCATCCTTGATAATGGAGATCAGGCTCTGCATCTGAAGCGACCTCTGCAATTCATTTATAATATAGTTAAATCAACTATGCAAGCTATCATCTATAAAACATGTGACCTGTTCCAAAAAAACTAAACCTCATCCAGCATCCGAAACCTATGGCTCAGATTCAGCATTCAAGCCTGTCAGGTGCATCAGTATACATAAGACGCATCTCCATGCAAGTTTGGTGAAGTTCAGACCAGTAATAACTAAGATATTATCATCAGAGGGCACTAGCAATTAAAACCTTAACCTGCTCCAGCATCCGCATCCGAATATGGCTAAGATTCAACATCCATGCCTGTCAGGTGCATCTGTATCATAAGACACACCATCCATTCAAGTTTGGTGATGTTAGGACCTGTATTAACTAACTTAAGATAAATTTTTTAGCATCCTTGATAATGGAGATCAAGCTCTGCATCTGAAGCTTCCTCTGTGATTCATTCATATTACAGTTTAATCAACTATGAAAGTTTGAAATAGTACTATTATCTATTAAACATGTGACCTGTTCCAAAAAATTTAACCATATCCAGCATCTGAATCCTATGGCTCAGACTCAGCATTTAAGCCCGTAAGGTGCATCAGTATAATAAAACGCACCATCCATGGAAGTCTGGTGTAGTTAAGACAAGTAATAACTAAGATATGATCATCAGAGGGCACCTGGTTCAAAAATTTAACCAGCTCTAAAAACCTTAACCTCCCCCAGCATCCGAAACCTATGGCTCAGATTCAGCATTCAAGCCTGTCTGGTGCATCAGAATCATAAGACGCACCATCCATGGAAGTCTGGTGAAGTTAGGACAAGTAGTAACTAAGATATAATCATCAGAGGGCGCCTGCAACAAAAACTTTAACCAGCTCTAAAAACCTTAACCTCCTTCAGCATCTGTAACCTATAGCTCAGATTCAGCACCCAAGCCTGTCTGGTGCATCAGCATCATAAGACACACCATCAATGCAAGTTTGGTGAAGTACGGACCAGCAGTAACTTAGATATTGCTATCAAAGGGCACCTGCAACAAAAACTTTAACCTGCTCCAAAAACCTTAACCTCCTCCAGCATCCGAAACCTATAGCTCAGATTCAGCACTCAAGCCTGTCTGGTGCATCAGTATCATAAGACACACCATCCATGCAAGTTTGGTGAAGTACGGACCTGCAGTAACTTAGATATTGCTATCAAAGGGCACCTGCAACAAAAACTTTAACCTGGTCCAACAACCTAAACCTCCTCCAGCATCTGAAATTTAGGACTCAGATTCAGCATCCAAGTCTTTCAAGTCCATAAGTAGGTCCAGATGCATCATCCATGCAAGTTTGGTGAAGATAGGACAAGTAATAGCTTAGATACAGGGCCTGCAACAAAAACTTTAACCAGGTCCGGATGCCGACGCCGACGCCGAGGGTATAGCATAAGCGCCCCCTGACTTCGTCTCGGTGAGCTAAAAATCAATCATTCAATGCTATAAAAAATCTCCAAAGAAACTCCAATCAAATTCACTCAGCCTCGACTTAGTTCAAAATTATGTATTCAATTATAAATGAATGTAGTTATAGACTTTCTGCTATTTAAAATATAAAGTTTAAGGCTCCTCACTTGTCACATTATCAGCCTATAGTGAACATGATCATACTGTTTGAAATAAGTATTAGAATCTTCATTTATTTAGAAAAGATCAATATTTTATTATTATACCCACACTTTCTAAAGAAAGTTCGGGTATATTGTTGTTTCCCCGTTCCGTCCGTCCGTCCGTCCATCTGTCACGTTTTACTTTCTCAAACTGCTCTTACATCTTATAAACCAGCAAACTGACCTCTTGGAGTTTGATTTGGGGTATCATGTTGTTTTGTAAAAAGGTTTCAAAAATTCTCTGTTAGTCCTGGGGGTCAAATAATTGGTAAAAAATGACGTTTTTTCACAAACAAGAGGCCAATTGGTCTTAACGGTAACCTTAGTAGCATACACAAACTTGTCACGGAGCCTCATATATTCATCTAATTAATTAGGTCTCATACTGGAGTAGAAAAATTATAAATTTGTAATGACGACCACATTTCAAATAGAACTGTGAAACCTATAATTTTGGTGAAAAACTAAGATCTGGTCAACAAAATCCTTTCAGGTGTGTGGGAGTAAAGAAGATAATTTTTTAACGTTATATGCATTAACATCTATACATCCATTTTGGCCCTGTCCTAGAGTCAAAACCCATCCTTGAGGGGACATGAAAATTAAAATTTCAGTAGAGGACTTCCTGGTAAACATAATTATTAGTCAGTTTTTTTTAATACAGATGTGTGAGAATAGAGAAGAAAATGTTTAAACATTATATGTATTAACACTATATTTCAATATTGTGCCCCCCCCCCCCCCTTCATGTCCTGAACCCCTGACCAAGGGGCCATGAATTTTACAATTTAGGTAAAGGAGATTGTGGATATCATAACCATGTATTCAGTTTATTGCCCACATGTGTGGGAGTAGAAAAGAAGATTTTTTAAGATTTTAAACAGTTTTACTATATGGCCATATCGGCCCCACCCTAGAGCTGAACACCTAACAAAGGGGTCATGAATTCACAATTTTAGTAGAGGCCCTCAAGGACATCATAACCATGTATTCAGTTTATTGCCCACATGTGTGGGAGTAGAAAAGAAGATTTTTTAAGATTTTAAACTGTTTTACTATATGGCCATATCGGCCCCACCCTAGAGCTGAACACCTAACAAAGGGGTCATGAATTCACAATTTTAGTAGAGGCCCTCATGGACATCATAACCATGTATTTAGTTTATTGCTCACATGTGTGGGAGTAGAGAAGAAGATTTTTTAAGATTTAAAACAGTCTTACTATATGGCCATATTGGCCCCACCCTATAGCCTGAACACAAAACAAAGGGGTCATGAATTTTACAATTTTGGTAGAGGGCCTCATGGATATCATAACCATGCATTTAGTTTTTAACAAATATATATGGGAGTAGAGAAGAAGATTTTCTAAGATTTAATACTTTTTTACTATTTGGCCCCATTGGCCCCATCCTTCAGCCTGAACCCCTGACCCAGGGGTCATGAATTTCACAATTTTGATAGAGGGCCTCATGGACATCATAATCATGCATTTAGTTTTTAAAAGATATATATGGGAGTAGAGAAGAAGATTTTTTTAAGATTCAATACAATTTTACTATTTGGCCACATTGGCCCCACCCTAGCGCCTGAACCCCTGACCCAGGGGTCATGAATTTCACAATTTTGATAGAGGGCCTCATGGACATCATAATCATGCATTTAGTTTTTAAAAAATATATATGGAAGTAGAGAAGAAGATTTTCTAAGATTTAATACATTTTTACTATATGGCCATATTGGCCCCACCCTAGAGCCAGAACCCCTGACCCTGGGCCCATAAATTTCACAATTTTGGTAGAGGGCTTCATGGACATCATAACCATGCAACTGGTTTTTTCCTCACATGCGTGGGAGTAGATCGAGAAGAAGATTTTTGAAAATTTGACTTTTTTTGCATATTTGACCCCGCCCGTGGCACCCCAAAGGTGGTAGAGCCATGAATTTCACAATTAAGATTCTTCTTACCATAGAGATGCTTCACACCAAAAATGGTAACGATTGGCCTGGTAGTTTTCAAAAAGAAGTTAAAAATGTAAAATTGTTAACGCACGACGCACAGACGCACGACGACGGATGAAGACCAATTGCAATAGGTCACCTGAGTGACTCAGGTGACCTAAAAACTTTCTTCCTCGAACTTCTCCTACATTTTCAACAGTAGACCAATCATCTTTTGAAATATGTTTTAGGGTATCCTATAGATGCGCAATAAGGTTTCGGAATTTTCAATTTTGTCCTGGGGGGCATTTAATGGCTGAAAAATGACGTTTTTTTACAAAAAAACTGGTTTCAAAAACGTCATTTTTTGGGGGCAGTAGCCAAATGATCTTCTAGAATATGATTGGGGGTGTCATATTGATGTGTGATCAGGTTCCAGATTTTTTTTTTATGAAGGGGATTAGTGGGCAACAAAAAATGACGTTTTTTTGCAAAAAAAAGTATGGTTCGCAGAACTCCTCTTACAACTTTTGGAGTAGCTACGTCATCTCCTGGGATATAATTGGGGCTGTCCTATAGATGTGCAATAAGGTTTTATAAATTTAAATTTCATCCAGGAGTCAAATAGTAGCAGAAAATTGATGTTTATCACTAAAAAAAAAAAAATAGATCCAAGACCTCCTGTTATGATTTAATGGATAGACACATCATATTTTGGGATATGATAGGGACTGTTCTAGAGATGTGCAGTAAGGTTTTAAAAATTTAAATTTCAACCAGGGAGTCAAAAAGTAGCAGAAAATTGACATTTATCACTTCAAAAAAACATAGATCCTAGAACTTCTTTTATGATTTAATGAATAGACACATCATATCTTGGGATATGATAGGAACTGTTCCACAAATGTGCATTATGGTTTTCAAAAATTAAATTTAACCCTGAGGCCCATTACCTACATACCTTTTGATGCCCTTTAAGGATGAAGAATATATATGGTTAAGGGATGGGGATCTCAACCGTTTTCGAGATATTCGTGCACTTCCTGTTCGAGGGGGGTCATGACCATCCCCAGGGCCCATGACCTACAAGTATACCGTTTGATGCCCCTTGACACAAGGAACAAGAATATATATGGTTTAAGGGTGGGGATCTCAATTGTTTTGAAGATATTAAGGGACTTGCTATTTGAGGGGGTCAGGACCACCCACAGGGCCCATGACCTACATAACATTTGATGCCCCTTGACATCAGAAACATGAATATATATGGTTTAGGGGTCATGATTATAACAGTTTCTGAGATATATGGTAATTTCAAATTCCTGGGGGGTGGGGATGACCCCAGTGGTCAGATCTTATAAACCCTATATATTGCCAGTAACAGTCAATACATTATGAACACCCTATATTATTATCTTTGTCTGTTTTCAAGTTACCATTTACAAAAGAGTCTAGATTCTTCCTACAAGGTTCAATGTTAGACCCCACACCCTTTTGACCCCCCCCCCCCCCCCCCGGAAAAGTGGTTGTCTAACCCAAAATGAGAAAAATCAAACCAGGGTGCACATCTACATATGAAGGCCTATCATATCCTAGAGTTTTGTACAATTCTGTTCAGCCATCTCAGAGAAACAAGTTCAGAACAGGAAAGAAGAAAAAGAAGAAGATGAAGAATAATAATATAATAATACTTGTATTAAGAACCGTACAAATACAATAAGTCTCCAAATTTCATTCGGGAGACTTAGTAATAAAGATTAAAAGAGATAGGATCATCAAACATCAATAATTAAAAGATAATTGACAATTTCTGATTCTAAGGGGGTCAGGATGACCCCTTAGGGTCATGAATTGCATGCCATAATGATCTGATGTGCCATGACCTAAGGAGGAATAATATCTTTGGATTAAGGTGGGGATCTCAATGGTTATTATGATATTTGATAATTTAGGAAGAGCACTTGGGATCATGACCTACATACCATCTGAAATGCCTTAAATTGAACAAAGAAACAATAATATAATATGTACATGATATATGATTCAATTTAAGAGCCCAGATATAGATCAATCATCTATGTTTTGTAATACTTCCTATGTATATATACATGTATTAGTTTGTGTTGTGTTCTATACTATTCATGTTCATGACTGTAGTATGGCTTAGTCTTATTTTAAATTACATTAAAAAATTGTCAAATATATGACTTGGAACCCCCACCCCAAACAAACTCAAATATAAACTGTTCTCCACCCCCCCCCCCCTTAATTGTCGAATGATCTATTAAAATCAAAATATAATTTGGGTGTCTAAAAACTTTTATAATCTGGTAAAAAATGTTATTCTTAAAAAAAAATTACATTACACCTTGCATAATTGACAAATGATCTATTGAGATATGATCAAAGGTCATATTTCTACCTTGGGATCAATAACTAGTATTCATTGACAAGTTAAAATTAATAACAATAAATGATTCAAATTATAAATGTTAATACTCCACATTCACCCCCCCCCCCCCCCAATCTAACCTGGTTCTAAAGATTCAGTCTTCTTAATATATTCTTACATGTGTACAGTAGCAAATTTTAAATCATTTCTTGACTGCTTTTTCTCTCCTGATGCACATTACCATTTTGGAAGTTGCTTAATTCAATTTTTAAGATTTATAAACAAAATGTTATATGCATGTGTATTCACCTATTTGGGGCAATTGTAAAGTTTCCTAAACAAAGCAGTGTCATCATTAGGCTAGGAATTATACCCACATGGATCAAACACTACATATGAATAAGATAAAATACTTTATTATTTCTAGTTCTAGAATGTCAGAATGACTCTCCAAGGGGGCATAATCTAATATACAATTTTACACGCAATCACACAAAGAGCAAAAATAAATTATATGGTTTAGGGATGAGGATCTCAAATCTAAGAAGTTAACAAAATATACAGTGTATCATCATTTCCTATTTCATAAAGGCGGGGGGGTTAAAGACAACAACTGGGGGTCATTAATGATTAATGTACTTCACACCATTTGATGCATCATAATGACGTCAGAAGATATTTTGTATTTTCCTGTTTCGTGGGGTCAGAACAGTCCCATAAGGTCATGACCTACATTGTATTTAATGCATTATAATACATTAATTAAGAAAGAAATACTCCTTCCTTCCTATTATAACTCATATAAAAATGATTAGTGTCTACACTTACTTACATGTAATACACAAATTTAATACGAAACTGTTTATACAGGGTCAATATGGGGTCAACTCAATAGTGAAAGTCTGACAAATGAAAAAAATAACTTTTGCAATTAAAATGACAGAAACTTTACAAATGCGATAGGATAGGTAACGATGATAAGCTTATTTAAATATTCAAAGATGATGATACAGTATGCTGTCAAAGGGAGATCACATTTAGAAAGTGAAAGTAGAACTTAAGTATGCTGGCATCTCATTATATTGTGCTACTACATGTATTATGCTTACCTATATTGGTCAACATCATAATGATAATCCAATTAAAACATAACAATGAATTCCTTTAGCTGATCTTAACTAATCCTTTTCTGCATATGGAAAACACCTACATGTATGTATATACACACGAACCCATCTAATTGAAGAGCTGGGTAAAACTAGTACCCGTTAATGACACCTGCAGACCTGTGTTGTGTAGGTAACTTCAGACAAAGATCATTCATTTGTAACATGCATGTATTTTTATGACCTATTCTTCAAATCCACTTGCACTATTTTATTAGGTAAGTAACAGCTTTAAGGTGGTGCAGGCCACCTGCATATTGTGATGTATACTTCCTATTGAGATAAACAATAAAGTATATTAAATATTAATTAAATATTTACCCCCCAAATAATGTTACCTTAAATTGAAGCGCAATGGTTTAGAGCGTTTACATGTCTGTAAGAGCATTGGGGTCCAAGGTGTATTTTTGGTAATAAATGAATTTTCATGGGAAGGGGGGCGGGGTCTGCATGGACCCCTCACTCCCACCCCTTCTCTAAATCTGTGCACACGATGATGTACATGTAGGCACACAGAAGCAAACCTAAAACCGGCAACCGCCACGGGGAGGGGGCATAATTTAATTTTTAATTTTGTTTGTAATAATTATATAGACCATTATACTTTCTATGACATAAAATGTTAAGATTATTGATTGACTGAAAATTCACTGCAAATAGTTCAACCCCAAATTGCACAGAATTATAAAGTACTGCTCTTGGTATTATGACATGGGAAGGGATCTCATCCTTCAGTTATGAAAATTATAATTTTTAAATGTATTAAATTGAATGTGGCCTTCTATTTTAATTAAACTGGTACAAAACAGTGTTATTTAGGGGCAAACACTTGTCTAATGACAGCATCTAGTTACATAATATTAAAGAAAATCAACCTAAAAATAATAAATTGATAATTGACACCCCGAGAAAACTATTGTCAACCGATGCAAAGCGGAGGTTGACGGTGGTGCAAGGGGTGTCAATTTCAACTGTTACCCTCCCACACAGGCACTTTTTATTTCATTATACCGAATGTCTTAATTCTAGAGAAAATATTACTGCTTTTATATAGAAATGACGTGAATTCTACGTCGGAACGTACGCGCATAATTTATGCGAATGTTACAATTTGTTGTGTTACCCGTTGCCAAGTGTGTTGCTAACGCTGAGGGTAACAGAACGGATTACCAACTGGGTCTAAACCAATCAGATTTCAGTATTTAACATTAAAGTGTAATAAAATAGAATACATATATGTTTAAATCAAATCAGTTGAGCAGATCTTGTTGGTGATTGGTTTACGTACACATGCATTGATCCACCACATAGTCAGCTTCAATCTTTACAAATTTATTTTTCATCAGAACATCGCGATATTTAGTTGCAATGAATAGCCTAGTATTCCATTTAATACAATCAATGTTTTCGCCTTTGTCAAGAATTTCAACATTATATAGCTTCTCAAACCCACAGCAATTGGGCCTTCTTTCCAACAATAAAGCTTTGAGAAAATAGTATATAACTTCGCCTAACCAAACAGAGTTATTAAAACGTTTGAGATCAAATTAGATT
The DNA here is from genome assembly GCF_963853765.1 of Magallana gigas. NCBI lineage: Eukaryota > Metazoa > Mollusca > Bivalvia > Ostreida > Ostreidae > Magallana > Magallana gigas. Next base: position 53,206,564 of record NC_088855.1, on the reverse strand, counting down.
TTACAATGAATGACTGCATACCGAGAAATGCATATATTCCACCACAAATTTGGTCGATGCACAACCCAACTATCCAAGCCACGGCATTAGTTTTCTTTTCGCTTCACTTAGCAGAGCACGCACTACTTATTACCTATTCAGTGCATAAACATGAACTTTAATGTGTTGATCGCAAGCTGCAGCTGTTCTGAAATTTAAAAAAAATATATTTTACTGATATTTTATTGGTGGTACAGGAAAATGCTGATATTTTTCGTGTTGTTCACAAAACAGCCATATTTTATGATTCTCTTAAGATCTGTCATTATCTTAAAACAGCCAAATAACATGTCAAGAGCCTATATATTGGTCCACCACTGTTTGCGAATTTGCACAACCTTTTACTAGTATTTTCATATTGCCGTGGGTGCAAAGTAAAAAAGAAAATAATATTGGTTTATTGATCAAAATATATGCAAAATGAAAACAGCTAGCCTCCGCACAAGTACATATATATAGAAAAATTTCTAGAGAGATGAATGCATGTAAATAGATCAAAATAAAGAAAATTAGTACATATATTTTTAAAAAAGAAGTGTTTCTTGAGAATTGTTTGGGCGGTCTAATCAAAACGCCTTCAAAACACGTTTCAAAAAGTTATTTTTCAAACCAGAATCTTTACATTATGTATTCCCCCTTTTCTCATAACAATTTACTAGCAAAATGTAATATTACCATTATCGATATTCTTCACAATACAATGTACTATGTTTATATTCGGTGTATATTTCCCCTCATGTTTGCATTGGAAATCTGCGACGTTCTATTTTCTGTGAATACACTTTGCTAATTCCTGCACAGATACAACCGTCTTCACGTGTTTTGAGTATATCTATTTTTGTAAGATTAAATAAAACTTTCAATCTTACATAACCAATTTGATATGTACTTTTGAAAAACAATCAATAGTATATATATATATATATACACATACATAAAATATATATATTTTACACACTCCTTATATATATATATATATATATATATATATATATATATATATATATATATATATATATATATATATATATATATACACACACACACACTCCTTAATAAAAAAGATTTTACTCCACAAAGTTTCTGGCACTATATTTTTTGTCACGGAAGCTAACTAAATAATATTTTAAAGCTGACATGAATTCATAAATACGCATTATCTCCCTTTTATCTCCGACTGCCGCCATATTAGTTGTATATTTCTATATATTGTTCTGGTCATCGCTACACCCCCCTATATAAGGCCGAGAGGACTATTCATGCTTCACCGCATTCAGGAATTTCATACATCCAAACACGTTACCTTGGACGAAATGACACATAGAAAAGCGTTATGAAGAAAAATATATGACAACCAGTGCACTGGCAAGATATATCCAATAAACGACGAAACAAGACAGACTGAAATCCAGGCGCAGATACTTACAAAATTCCTCGGTAATTGTGGACCGTATTCCTGTGTATGTTATAACATCGCACATGCGCAAACTACACACTGTGGCAGATCGAGCAATGTCAATGATCCCATGCACCCCTGCGAATGTGTTCGGAATGTTTTCTTGATCGTTGCTACATGTAAGTACGTAATAAATCCAGAGGTTCACGAGACTTCAATTCCTGTGAAATTTCGAGCGGAAGTATAAGTGTTCGGATAAAATTCTCAAAATACGTAAGTACTGGTCGTTTTTCATATCATATCCTACTTTAATTGATGTTAAGATGTATGTCTTATTCCACCATCTAACAGTTATTTATATATTAAACGATAATATTCAGAGCAGAGTTATCGTTCGTGTTCAAACACGTGTAGAGTGATTGAAAATATAAACATTGGGTTGCTTAATAAAAACGTAGCCATGTTTGATGCTTGTATAGTGCAATACCAAGTTTAAAAAAAAATAATGGGTGTCTGTTTTGCATAAAAACTTAGTATATCGAGCCATTTTCAAAGAACATTCTGCATAAAATAGTATAGTCTATTTCACTATTGATGTTATTACTAGGTCAGGCGCGGATCGAAAATTAATCCTCAGAAGGGATCTCTTTTAAGCATGTTAGTTGTTGCAACAGCAGACAAAACTAATTTTTGTATTGTCACATTTATTTCTAGTTCACATTTTATTCACCAATTAATGAAGATAAAGTTTGAATCAATAAACCTCTAGATTTTATAATTGACTACAAGAACCTAGATTCTGTGAAATAGACTATAAACACGAGGCACGATTGTTACTCATTCGGATCACGCTCGCCCTTTTCCGTAACCGATAAAAAGACTCGGATACCGATGGAGCGTAGTGATTGCATTAAATCGATACGCACTGATGTGAGGACACCATTTTGTTTACACTTGACTACTGAAAGTAGTTCGAACATGGCGTCGATACACATACGAGGTTATTTGCGGTGACGGAAATGGCCGAGTAGTACAATTGGATTGTTACTGCGAAACTGAAAGGGTCAAATAAAACCACGTGGTCTAAAATTTCAATGACAATAACATTCGCAGGGGTGCCATGGATTTTAGAAACGGAGCGTTTTTGCAGGAATGGATGTTACGTTGTTACTTTCTTGGATTTACTATCATTTAGCTACTGTGTTGGATGTAGTGCCGCTGGTGTTTTCAAAAAGATGCAGACGTTATGCACTCTGTATGAACGACACACGTGTTCGATGTGCATGCGAAGTAAGGCAGCACTGTCAGTGCAAAAATAATATGGATACCTGCGAAATACTTTCAAAGAATAAATATTTTTTTGTATTTCACTGATTGTTGTTTCCTTTATTCTTTTATTACAAACATTTTACTACAATGATATGCATTTAGAAGTCCGTGCAACCTGAATGCCTCGATCGGAAAGCAACCGACCGTAACTTTCTCAACCGGTATATATACCCAAGTGGCAATAGAGGAGCGATCGAAAGTAATATGGCGACCATATGCTTTTATGAATTCATGTCAGCTTTAATATGGCTAATACGGTGCAGACAAATTATCATACCGCGCTAACGCGCGGTATTCAATTTGTCTGCACCGCTTGGTGTGTCACAGAACCGACGACATCCAAATATAAGCATTCAATGCTTAAATGATAGGTTCACTGTTGAATGACTCAAATGGTCAAAAAATTAAACCACCAGTTTGGCAAGATATTTCTAGTATGGCACAAAAGCATGCGCGAGCAGAGAAAAACCATATACAAAATGAACAAATATATGGATAAATATATTGACTTTGATACAAATGAATATAATATTACGCTGGGTTCCTACTAAGCAATTATTTGGTTAAGGTAACACTTTTTCTTTTTGAATCATTCTTGTGAGGCTATCTTATGTAAATTCTGTTTAACCTCACCCGGGCAAGCCGGTGTAGGAGAAATTCTTTTTTCAGAAAATACAAACAAATTATTTAATGTGATCCTTCCCTGGTTGATTTTGCTAAAACACTGCAATCTGTAGAAATTCAAAATATTTAGATCACATTATGGACTTTTCTGGGATAAAATATCAATACTCTTTCATAATATGATTAAAGAAATATTTAGTTTAGACGAAATGACATTTTCACAACGACTTGCTGTATTATCTTTAATTCACAAAAAAGGAGAACGGTCACAGCTTACAAACTATAGACCAATTAGTCTCACTAATACTGATTACAAAATAATTGCCTTTATATTTGCTCGCCGTCTGCAAAACGTTATTGATAACTATATAGGAAATGAACAAACAGCATATATAAAAGGAAGATATATTAGAAGCAACGCAAGGCTTATACTTGATATTTTCGAATATTGTGAAAATAATAATCAAAACGGTATATTACTATTCCTAGACTTTGAAAAAGCTTTCGACTCAGTTGAATGGAATTTTCTTTTTAAAACTTTGAAAAAATTTAATTTTGGACCAGATTTTATAAAATGGATAAAAATCCTTTATAAAAACCCCGTTTTCCGTTTAAAAAACAATGGATGGATATCAAAAACATGCGCAATGAATAGCGGTATAAGCCAAGGGTGTCCGATTTCTGCTATATTATATTTATTTGTTGCGGAAATTTTATCAAGTAAAATTAAAGAAAATAATTTAATACATGGATTTACCTCGAAAAATTTAGAAGATGAAATAAAAAATGTACAGCAGGCGGACGATATGACGGTTACTTTAGGAGATATAGAATCCATGAAACATGCTATTGACACCATAGATAAATTTTGCAAATTAGCTGGATCAAAGATAAACCTATCAAAAACGGAATGCATATTGTTAGGAAATTTAAAAGACCAGTTCGAAAATCTAGAAGGTATTAAAGTAGCTAAACAGGCTGTAAAATGCTTAGGTATTTTTGTAGGACACGACAAAATCGAGTGTTATAATAAAAACTGGATGAAGATTTACCGCGTGCACGATATTGAAATTTTGTTTGAATCATGGAAAAAGAGAAAATTAACATTATTCGGCAAAGTTACTGTAATTAATTCTCTTGCCTTACCTAAACTTATATATGTTTCCAGTATTTTAGAACTTCCCGGAAGAAATTATGTGAATGACATAAATAGATTAATATACAATTTCATATGGAATAAAACAGACAGAATCAAACGAAATACGATGATAGGTGATATTATGGATGGGGGTATAGGCATTACCGACATAGACTCTAAATTAAAGGCTATACAGGCAACGTGGATTGCCCGCCTACTTACATTAAATCATGTTGTAAAAAATATAGAGATAGTCTCTGTATTGCGCTGAATATCAATATAAACTATTTAATAAGCACAACAGAAATATCGACTGAAAATTATGGTATACTAAAAAACTTTCCAGAATTTTATAAGCAAGTTTTTACCTGTTTTAATCTATGTAAAGACTTAAAGCAAAATAATGACAGATCAATAAATACCGAATCGTTTTTAGACGGGGTCACGTGACCCCGTCGATTGGTTTACTGTCAGCCGAAGTCTCAAACCGGAAGGCACGCGTAGAACACATGAATTGAGTCTACGCGTAAGAAAATAGTGCAGAAAGTTTTCATGCATTTCAGTAAATATGTATTATAAAAACACTCATTAAATCTTTTTAAGTCCTCTGTGTATAAACAAAATTCTTTTTAGAAAATAAACAAATAGTTTAATTTATCAAAATATTCTTGCTCGGGTTCAAATGTGGAATGAGTTACGTAACTGAATGCACAGCGCCGTTGACGATTCAGTTGGTGTACGAACTCATTAAAAGAGGTTGATGGTGGGATCGAAATTAAAGTTCCCAAACGCAATGTGCCATTTTTGAAAAGTTGTCAATTTTATTTTTTACCCTAATACTACCAAACTTCATGCGCAAGCCGAAGTTAAAATCGGGACTGGTTATACACAGATGTTTTACAAATTAAATAGGTGTTATACACATATGTTTTACAAATTAAATAGGTGTTTCATTGGCTTCCAGTCTACTTGCGGTATGACTGCTGTTCGTACAAAGAAAATAAAAAACTGAATTTGCCTTCTTGTTCGTTGGCTCTTTAGTTGATTAAACTGAATTCAAATTTTAAACAATGCATTGTAAGCAAAATGTATAATAGATTATAAATTTTGGAAGACTTATACATCAATAATCATATAATATATACAATCTTATCGATTGAAGAACCAAGTTAAATGTTAATGTTCATGTTTTCCGGCTTAGTTGGAATCGGGCTTAGCTTAGGGTGAATCACATTGTAAAATAATGCATTACATTACCATTACTTTATGAATTAGGGCATTAAATTACCATTACCATCACTTAATTTTCTTGAAGTGATGCATTACATTACCATTACATGAGTAAAGTAATGCATTACCGTTACTTTGTGAAAAGTCAATAAGTTTTAAAAAAGTTATTTAAAAACTAAATAAAGAGTTTTTGTAAATATTTCATAAATAAAACATGCTTAAAATATTTACAGGTTCGTGTTCATGTTTACTATCAGGTTCAAATTTAATGACTTATACAAGATTGCTGTTGCACTTGTAGTGCTCAAAGTAAGGTTGGTCCCGTAACATTTACACGCTTATGGCGGAGTTGACAATCTCTGATATTTATGTCTCTGATTTTCGGAGTATGATTTTTAATGAAAGGAACGGTTGTATCGTAATTCGTGTAGGTGATGCACGAATTTACACAAAAAGTAGTAAATGGCGAACGGATTAATTTTTACCTATTAATTTTGCATGAATCGCAAATGAAGAAAATCGTGTCAGATAAGTCTTAAAAATCAAAATGGCGACCGTGACAAGTCTTTTTATTGTCAAAGTTCTTGGAATCTTATTGTAAAAAAAATATTTCTAACGTCAGGGTTTTCATAAAACTTTTATTACAGATACCGTCCGACTTGTGGATTTTCCCTTGGGTCACAAAAATTGAATAAATCTAATGATTAAAATTATCTACTTTGATATAGTTGTTTGATTTTCCCGGTTAGTAGTAATTTGTAAAATTTTTCCTTGGGGTCTTATTTTACATAATGCCGTTGTGTCAATTTTTTAGAATTATGAAGGCCGGGATAGAGTAAAATTTAGACAAAGTATCAGACAATTGCAAAAAAGCCGAATTACCATTTTGTAACAAATAATTCAAACTCATAAATTTTGGAAGCATATTCGAGGAAATCCAGGACAATTACAAATTCAAACTTTCAAGACGCCGTCTTTCAGTACTCTCAGTACTTTGATTATTACAACCAATTTGGTCGAATTCTTCATTTACTTTTAAGGAAGGAGTCTTTTCTGGTTTTCGACTTGTCAAACGTAAATTTGATTAATTGTTCATTAAATCAAGATGAAAGGAAATTAAAATAGTATATTTTTCTTTCTTTTTTACTATCATACAACTTGGCATAGAAAAATGTAATCAATGTTTAGAATGGAACAAGGACTATATTTTTGGCGTAATATTGGCGTAGGAAAATATCACATGTTGCGCAATTCAGAATTGCTGCAGATTATATATATATAATGAGTCTGTTTTAGCATTTTAAAAACAATAACAATAATGTTGGATTTTTTTTACTAATGTGAACTAATAATATGATACTTGGGTTTCAGAATATGTTTTTAAAATATGATTTGCCTATCAAATAACATTTTTATAAGCTTTTTAAAGCGCCCATTCTATACATTGATTTTTGTGAAAAAATCACTAAAATCAGTTTTTCTCTCTTATGAAACGGTCAATATATTAGCTTTACTCTCAATTTATATCTTTATATAAAGTCTTCATAATACATAAAAATTAGAAATATTTTATTATTGGAAGCATAAAAAAATAATCAAAATTTCTTCAAAATTTAAGAAAATTGGAGGAAATGCGGGCTAAGCAATATCAATTTTAGTATAAATATTTATTCCAATTTAGTAGTATAAGCTGATAGACACTCTCATGGTCTATGATTTTATTGAAGATTTGAATCTTCAAATCTTAAACAAATGTCTACAGAACTATAAAGAGCTACACTTATTTTTATCACTCTTTACGTTGAGGAAAAAGGTAGTGACCTTGACCTGACCTTTATCCGAAAACAAAAAGGTCAAATTTAATTAAACTGATCGAATCATTAAGTAATATGATCCGTTTGACTGTGTCAAAATTTCATGCATTTCTTATTATAAGGAGTATGTTTGATAATAAAAAGACTCCTTCCTTAAAGGTAAAACGATATGTTTTGATGAATGGATTAAAAGCGGAATACTGTATGTTAAAGACATCTTTAAAGAAAACGGTAAATTAAAAAGTACAAGAGATGTATTTGATAGGTTAACCAAAAAAGGCAATTTGATCTGCGAGTATAAAATAATACAAAAAGTGTTGAAGAAATTTGAATTCATGTATGATTTTTCTCAAATCCCCCATATCAAAATGCAACAGAATGACGAAGAATACAAAACTAAATGTTTTTATCCGAAGCTTATAAAGCTCAAATTTCAAAGTCCAATTTCACAAGGAAAGCTTGGTAGGGATTTCCAAATCCCAGATAAGAAAGTTTGGAAATCAATATATTCCAACAAAATTAAAAATGTCAAAGATAAAAGTATTGCGGAATTTAATTATAAACTTCTTAACAATTTACTAAGTAATAATCTGTTAATTAGTAAGTGGAATAAAGGGGTAAACAACAAATGCAAAATATGTAGAACCGAGATAGAAAATGCACAGCATCTAATTTTTGATTGTGTGAATGTAAAACATGTTTGGCATATGGCAAGCCAATGCTTAAAATTTACATTTGTTTGGAAAAATGTCATTGTTGTTTTTTTGTTGATGATAACGAAACAACAAAGCTTTTGAAAATCTTCCTCTCATTTATTGCATTCAGAATTTACAAATATAAAATGTTCTGTAGAGTTGAAAACTTAGAGGAAACAAGTCAATCGTTAAGAATGTATATTAAAGAGAATACTTTATCATATTGTTCAGTTCTATCTTTTTTTACATCAAATGAAAGAAAAGAAACTTTTTCAAAATTTTGCATTTTTACTATGAATATGCATTTATCCTTTAAATATGTATTTATGCTTATATTTATTATGTATGTATATATATGTTTATAGACGCCCACCCTCCGAGGGAGACAGTCCCTCTGTTGTATACAAGGGTTTCTAACATGGACACAGACTTTGACTGATGGTAATGAAACCCTTTGTTATGTGTGGGCCAAAAAAATCACATGTAAATTATCAATGCAAGGATTTTTTCACATTTTTCTGATTAACACATACATGTATAAATGTACGTACGTTGTACATGTAGTATCTTTATTTCATAAAAACTTGATATATATCGTATACGTTTTTTTCAACATATGTTGATTTTTTTCCTTTTTTCTGATTAACTCATATACATATACAGTGTACATTTTTAGTTTATAAAAACCTGATATATATTCTAAATCTGATTTCACCATATCCTATTTTCTGATATGTTATTATATACTTGTTTATAAGGAATCAATAAATGGTAAAAAAAAAAAAAAAAAAAAAAAAAGGATTACTAAAAACGTTACTTTTATCCGTTTGCCCTGAAAATAAAATATTCATAGTTACATAATCATTCAATTGGCGTTTTTCTTCACATATGCGGAGGAATATTTATCTGAAGTATGATTTGTCTACCAAAAGTAAATCTTGTTCATGCCTTGCAATTTTGGAAATCAACAAAACAGTGCTATATGTAGTTTATTTCATGTATCGTAATGCTTTCGTATTACATTCAAGGGACTTGGACACGATTTGAGATCAAAAATTTTATTTTTGTTTTTTATGCATAAAATGGTTAAATGGTGCATTTTAAATGATTGACCAAAATATTTAATGTTAAAGTCAAGTTACAAGCGAGATACAGAGGTAAGAATTGGTTGTTATGTAAACCAAGCCCGAGTCTTATAGTTGTTTACAAAAATGTAATGTAGAGAATAACCATTTCATAGACAAAATGACATGTAAAAATAATTTAAACTAATTCAATAGCTTCGTAAATACTATTATCAACAAAAGAAATATACATTTGATTGAAACTTACTCCAATATAACACATAATTATGTAAATAATGACAATATTCAAACTTTGATTACAAAACAAAGAATTATGAACTATGTATCTTGCTTATAACTTGATATTTGACTTTCAAACTTTGAAATAGCATTATACACTTCTATATTTATCAGTATAAACATTGAAAATGAAAAAACAAAATTTGAAAATTTAAAGTCAAAGACATGCCGATCATTCCTTAAAAAGGAATACTTGTTATTAATGATAACTTCACTAGAGTGAAGACCCATCTTAATACGCATAGTTAGCTGGGCTCTCACTAGTCTTAGTGGGAACTAGGAAAAACTTTATATAAATGAATTAAAGTAACAGGATCACGATTTAAGTCAAAATTTATGTTTCCATTTTAATGTTTACGTACATCAGTAAAGCATTTCTAATAGTCCACCAAAAGTAAGCGTCAGTCGTTGAGTAATGAGTGAGATACAGAGCTCATAATCCCAGGTAGCACAAAACGTTTTCTTACATTTTATTCTGGTTGTAAGGTTGATTTCCATGACAGTTTTCATAAAAACATTTTTAGAACGTTTTAAAAAAAAATTATTTTTGATGTGAGGATATTATAAGAAAACATTATCAATACAAACATTTTAAAAACATTTCCGTTTAGTTTTGACAACGTTGTAAAAACATTATCAAAAATGTTATGGTTATATAGCAGAAAAACATTTCTAAACTATGTTTTAAAAATGTTTTATTTGTGATTTTTATAACACTGTCAAATACAAATGTCTGACCAAAATTGCTTTCATTGTATTGGTATTTCAAATGTATATTTCTTTATCGTCAGAAAACTGCTTATCATACAGAATGAAAATGTTATAAGACAGCATAATAAAAACATTACCCGGCAATGTTTACAGAACATTTTTAAAACATCAAAATAATCGAATTGTTTTTTCTCTTTTAAATGCTAAAGATTGGCATACCTCAGTTATGCATGCTACGGACAAAATAAAAGTTAAGCAATAATTACATTTTAGAACACTGTATATAAAATATCATTATTAAAAAAACAAGATTAATTTTCATATTTATACTGTTTGTTGTATTTTTTTAATCTAAATATTAAAAAGAAAGTTTGATTACTGTGGAAAATATATGAAAATACTTAGAGTGAAGGGCATTGGGTTTTCCCTTTAAATTTAAATTTATTGCGAATTAATTGAATGTCACAGCGGGATGCCATGTCCAGGGTGAAAGCAGTCGATCCCAGTTATACAGTTTCCGCGCTATTTGTTATCTATAAGTGGGTCAGAATTTTTGAAAAACCTACGCTATTTTACAAAGAGCAAGGATTAAGAATGGGATATTTTCAGTAAATGTAAGTATTTGTTATCTTTCAATGGAGAATAATAACTTGGGTAGTATGCACATGTACATATAACTGCTTTGTGCTAAGTCATATCATATCTGTATACTGCTTGTGTTATTTAATTGGCAATACATGTGTACATATGCTAGCAATATGCAACTCATTTGTGGTAGTTCCAATACCATGTTGTTTTCAACTTTTAAATACAGTTATTATATTTTACCATTTTACTAGGGGTTGCTCCCAGAGCTTGACTACAGTGTACCATTCCAGAGTGAGAAGTTTAGTTTCATTGTGTTGATGTTAGCCGAAGACATGACTTTCATGGAGTATCAAGCCTATAGGTATTTGAATTTTATTTCCCTGCATTCTATATGTATTTTTATATAAACTACAGGCAATTGCTGATTGAACTTGCTAAATGCATCACAGGAGAAACAATTTTAATGATTCAATTCCACTGACCAGATGTTTTATTTTTTATTTTTGTTTCAGGGCTAAGAAATTCAGTGAAACACATCTGTTGCAACTATAACAATCGAAATGTGTGAAAACTTTTCAGACAATTGTAAAACTGTGACCATTGGGATTCTGTGAAGTCTTGATATCTAATGACATTGGATTATACTGTGGATTTATATCGTTCTGTGATAATACAGTTGGAAAATTTTAAATGATGTTGTTTTGTTGTGTATGAAAATGTTTAAGGCTCATGTCTTTAACATTTAAAACTATTGTATTAAAAACCTTAGGTTTTGAAAGTAGAAAGAAAGTTTCATAAGGAAATGAAAATGATTTTAAAAAACGTCCCCTAAATGATAACAAACGATGTTTAGAAAATGTTTCTTTCAAACATTTTGTAAACTTTTCTTAGAAATGTTTTTAGAAAATGTTATTATAACGTAACAAAAACCACACAGATTTACGTTGTAATAACGTTTTTAAAAATGTTTACATTTCTTAGAAATGTTTTCAGAAAATGTTATTATAACGTAAGAAAAACCACACAGATTCACGTTGTAACAACGTTTTTAAAAATGTTTTGGTAACATTTCTACAACGTTTTTAAAACGTTGTGAAAACGTTGTTGTGTTAACTGGGATTCTTGCTATGTAGTAATGTTTTTCTTTACATTTTGAATTTTCCAGATTTAGACCTGAGATCAATGTGTCAAATGCTAATAACTGTGTATGTTAAAAGTTATTCGGCAGATAGAAGAGAACTTTTACGATATATTAAACTGACGTAAACATAAGCATGACACAAGCCTTGTTTACATAACAAAGAATTAAGAGCTCTGTATCTTGCTTATAACTCAACAACTGACACTCAAAGTTTGTTTGATTGATCATTAGAAATGCCTTACTAACGCATTGTAAACAGTAAAAAAAAAAATCAAATTTAACCACAATCCTGATCATGCCCGTTTGATAGTCGTTTAATAAATTGATCTTGATATAAATTTCAAGAAACCCGATATTGTTGTAATTACTCACAGTATGTTCCCAAATAAGCATTAAATGCCATATTTTACATCTTTACACTCTGATACCATGGCAACGGGACCACATAGCAACAAATTAATGGCGTTAGGCTTTCATACTCTTAAAGTTTCTTAAACTGTAATATTAAAAAAAATCATGACTATGTGTGGCTACCGAATTGGTTTCTTACATATATTTGATCTTAATACCCTGTATGTTACAGTTATAATTGCAGTAGCTTTCCACACGCATTACGTGCAAAAAAATATGTGGAATGTTAGTACATGTTTATGGTTGTGGTAGATCGGGTTTTCGTTTATATTTATTTTACTAGTAGTATTACGATCCCGATGTTATTTATGCTATTAGTTTGGTAGCGCCCATTTTATTCCATAGCCAATAACGTTAATGACAGTTGTCTTTTGTTCTCTTTTCTATTTTTAAAGTATTGTTACTCGTTATTTGACGAGGAAGACAGCTGGTTTCGCTAGCTACTTTTCTCAAGATAGTGGGAGGGAGACAGCTGATATCGCTAGCTACTTATCTCCTGATTCCCAGTCTTGTCGGTCTATTTGAGGTCCTTGCTAATATTAAGTTAGGTTTGGGTTGAGGGATTTTTATATACATAATTAGTATTTAACCTGTGTGTTCCTAATTTGTCGTAATAAATTTGTAAAGGGTTGTTAATCTTGTTTTTCATTAACTTTGAATTTGATTTATTATATTTGGTTTATTTATATTGAGATTAAATTCGTTTTCATACCGTAATTAGAGATTTAAGTAAAGTTTAATTCTTAATGTTGAGGTCAAATTCAGTCTCAAACACGCGAAGTACTTCGAAAAACCTATACGGCACTGACCTGTTACAAACGCAATTGATTCGTAAATGTTATTTGCAAAAAAGTCTTATTTTTATTTTCATTATATTCGATCAGTATAATTACCTTTTCAAGATATATTTCTATAGTCTGGTAATCTTTACACAATTGCGCTGAAAAATATAGTTCCATTCATAATCAGCAGATACAACAAATGTTTAAAATATCGATGCATATTATATACTTGGAAGAAAACAAAATTAACGTAAAATTAATTTTAAAAAACACCTTTCCGCGAGAACTGTTAATGAGAAATATTCATATTCCTACGCTAGCTGCCTCCACAGTCTGTTTCACGAAAATATTGGTCATTCTTCTAGTGAATTTTTCGTCGCTAATTAATATTGCTTATATCATAGCAATAAATATATTACTTTTACTATCATTGTTCGTTAGTTATCACACAAATCTCTTAATTGTTAAACGTGTATGAGTATGTTCTTTTCTTTTTCCTTTTTTCTATGAGAATTTTTATGCAACACCTGCACCATACTTCTGATGGCACTCGTGTAAACTGTGTGCTAGTTACGGAAGACTGATGGCAGTATTTGCTAGGGACATGAAGAACTATATACACCAGGGTTTTTTTAAAACAAGTTCGGTTATTTTATCTTAGGGATCGGCTAAGCGCAGTGAAAATTCAAGTAATATAAAAGTTGAAAATTTTTGATAAAGGGTATTCCATTTCTTTTCTTATTGAAATTTACATAAGAAAAAAATGCGACATTTCAACGTTCAAAAGACTTCGGCGGTTCACGATATATGTTTGTCTCACATTAGCATCATTTGGTTCCGAGTCAGACACACAAGAAATTATCAGATGTCGATACGATCAATGATTAAACGTGTAGCAACGTTTTTCTCTCTCCCTCTTTGTTTAAACAATCGTTCAACCAAATATAATTTATTCCTTCTTTCGTCATAAGAATATGTTTATTATGTTTGCTGCTATGATCTCAAAAATGTCGATTAGAAAATATGGCTCCTAAGAAGACCTTTAATACCTTTTTCACACCATAAAACTTGTGTTTGCCGAAATAATTTTCACTGACTATTACAAGACGGATTGATCAAACAAAGTATGCGTATTGTCTACATGTGTTGAATTATGTGGTGTAAATGCATTTAAGTCTCAACAGTGATTATAGAAATAATTAAATAATAAGGAATCATTTTTTGAGTATGATGTATATTACGCCCCAACCAAACTTATCACTTTTTTATATTCAGAGAATGATTTCTTATCATAATTTATGATTCCTTATCATATCACACTACGTTATGAATTCATTTACTATCAATAGTAATTACATCATGACTATCATCATATTGACAATCCATTTTCGACAGTGGAACGGAAGACCTTCTCATTGCTTTTTAACGAGCTTTGCTTTAGTTTATATTTCAACTCTGTCAAAAAGAAAAGACACAAGTTCTAAAAACTTGCATTGTTCCCTATTTAATACAGGCATTATATGTTATATACATATGTAACAGAACTAAATTTAATGTGTATGCAAACAATGCTTCGCTCCAATTTCAACTAAATTATTTTTAAAGGTATTTAGTGATGTAATGCATGCTAACTTTATACGTTATTATTTGCCTTTATCATACCTAAACAGAGTTAATAACTGAGTGCATAAAATAGAACTATACTGTATAGAGCTGTGTACACTGTATAATAACATATATATATTTCGCAACAATAACATTACACAAACTTATTTACATAACTAGGTAAAGGATATAAGAAGCAGAAAACTGTCTATTGTGTGAGAGAATTATCTAATCAACACCCAAAGGGCGAAGATAAGATCTCTACCCACAAATTTACAGTTTCAGTCCAACATCGGACTAAAAACATTACCTCATTTGTTTTTAGAATGGACAGTATCAGTTAACCAAATTTTAACGTGATTAAGCCAACCAAGACAAATTATGAATTGACCAACTCAGATGCAGATATTCTCCAGGGGTGTTGAGGAGGTTGACGGTCAAGATTTAGTTTCACGAACTTTCTCGAGGGAGAATGTAGTCCGGATGATCGAGAATTAACTATTACATATGTGAAGAATATGATTTTTATAAAGTACAGTGGAATTTGTCTCAGTCTACGTTATGATCATATCTGATGTGGTTTGTTGGTACAAGTAAATAATATAACAAAGGGGATTAATGTTTATTATATACTGGATAATATATACTAGTTTTAAGTGGGTTTTTTTACTGTATCAGCTAGTACATTTGCAAATATGATGTTTCTATTCTTGTTTCCAACTTACCTGTAGCTGTCTAATAAGTTAACAGTTTTACCTGTCTTTGTCAATTATTTTTAAGAACAGACAGTCTTTTATCCATTTTTTTTTAATAATGGACACCTACAGGTAACTTATTTTTTAATTTTGGTCTCAGTCCCAGTCAATATTTGTGTAATATATAAAACTACCGCTTACCTTTAATCTGATAGATACTTCCTGATCTGTCGCCAATTGCAACCATAGCAATGCAGAACGCAGAACGTAAAAACACGCTGGGAAGTGCCTCGTCACGCTGTAATGACCTCAGATATAGCGCCGGGTGAATAGATACACGGGTCAAATAAAACCATTATCCTACCTTGTAAATGCGAAATACGGATATCTTATTCAAATTTGTGTAAATTTGTCATGCATTAAAAAAATATGTAAATGACTTTATTTATCATTGCTGTCAATTTTCGAGTTACTGTGGAAGCCATGTTGTAACGTTGAAGAAAAGAATTTGTGTGCGTATGAATTATCATAATATAAAGCATAAGATTGTACAAACGTTATAGAAGGATAATGCTAAACATAATCTAGGATGCTAAAGATTGAAAAAATCTACAGAAAGATATAAAGTTTTTAAAACAATTCTTTTCATTTTCATAAAGTGTTCAGTGACCATGTACTTTGAGTAAATGTTCATGGCCTTGAAAATATATTTTAAAGAAGTAACCGCCCATTCAGATCAAGATCTAGTAAATGAAGGATGCCTACAGATTTATGAAATTCAGGATATATACATTCTTTCAATGATGCTTCATAACAATAGCCGTGTTTGATAGGATGTACCGGAGCTTCAATATTTGGTAAGTACAATGAAATATCAATTTCTATATGATAAAGGAAATAAAAAACAAATAAAAGAGTTTTTCCCTTTTTTGACTAATGAAATATACCTATAATGCCTACAATCTTTCCAAAAACGGCATTTAACAAGCTCTTGATCTCCACTTTAAAATGATGTCAAATTGAATAAAACTTTTCCCATGATTTAATTATGAATGTCAAGAAACTGTTTCATTTTTTACAAATTTCCTTTAATGGCGTAAAGTACAAGTAAAAGATTAAACCAATTATAACGACATAATGATTCTAGCACATAATCATTTACTGAATCTTGACCTAAACAAAATTTTGTATGAAACCAAATTTTCAATTCTTCTGGCCCCGAGGCCATAATACTTAGATGAGCTTACTTTTGATCTCAGTTTCACTTTTCCACAAGGAGTGAAATATATATATATATATATATATATATATATATATATATATATATATATATATATATATATATATATATATATATATATATATATATATTAGAAAAGCGAGACTTAGATCAAAAGTTAAGTTTTATGGCCCCGGAGTCTGATCCCCTTCTGTCGAGTTATTTATGACGTCATAATTTCACAATGACAACCTTAGCCAATACCATCCAATGGTAAACTCGTTTAATAAATACAAGTAACATTTTTCATTAAAAAAATTAATGTACATAATGTTTTGTTTAAATGTTTCAGCATCAAAACATAGTTTTTAAACAACGAGAATGCGCAAAACGATTGCCCAATGGACTACCTTACTGAGTGATTAATTTTCAACAAACCAATTCTCTGATCGGGTTTAACATTTAGTATACCGATGTAATATTTCAATCTAAAAAAGATACTTAAGTGTAATAGAACAGTGAGTAATGATTTAGGAAAAATTCCTTAAGAAAAGGTTAGGAGATAAAAAATTAATATCGATGGATAATAAGAAAAAAGAAAAATCTGCATAAAAGCATGTTATAAAGACATGATGGATGGATTCATGAAATGTACGCCTTATGCATGGTAATTAGAATGAACCTGACGAATTTCAAACCAAAAAAAAAAACTGAAAAAGGGAACAGTACCTACTATTTTCCTAAACAGCAAAACTCCAAAGAAAAGGAAAACAAAAGAAAAAAATAAAAGAACGGGTAAAATCGAAAGTAAGTAGTATTAAAAACTAACATGGAAATAATTAAATTCATGGACATTGAATCTGTGCACTAAATAAAAGCCCTTATATCATTCCTAATTTCATAGCTACTTGAAAATATTCTTGACAATGCTGAATTGACAAAAATATTGATGTGCCAGGCTCATCAAACAAGAGGTCCATGGGGCCACATCGCTCACCTGAGCAAATGGGCGTTCAAAAGATATTGTGCCATGTGGTCCCTCGGTAGAATAACAAAAAATAAATATTGTAAAGTATTCGAATTTTACACTCATTTTTGCATACACGTAATCTTTGACATTGTACCTTCATGAAATACTATTACCAGAATAATAAAATCCTACCCAAGATATAAAACTAAACATTTGGTAGGGGTACACTGTTAAGTTGTTAACTTCCAATACCCTTTATTTTCGTTCTGCCCCCCCCCCCCACTTTGTAAAGCGATCAAAATATATGAGAGCATTTAGGTACATTTTTTTCATCAACTACTTACTAGTTATTGTATTTTAAAAACAAATATAATAGTTATTGTTTTTTATTTAAAAAATCCTACATGTATAGACGTGAGGAAGAAAATTGTATCTCAATGTGCTCAATTCCTCAAATTAAAAACATTCAAAAATTTTATTTGTCTTCTCCATTATAATTAAATGACTGTTATTTACTTCAAACCCGCGTACAAACCAGGATAATTTTCCGCTGTGATATTTTCATAGGAATAGCGATAATTACTTTATCCCCGCAACAGAAATGCATCAGAACTATGGAAACTGTTTTATTTATTTTGCTTAATTTGTGTTTACTTCACAAAATCGGCATCAATATATTTTGCATGTTTCAAAAATTTCCCTTCATACGCGAACTGTTGCACAACAAGCAAATTCATCATAGTCAGATCGACCCTTTTTCGTATAATGTCATGGCTGCTTTAAACAAAGAACCTCGTTTTAGAAGTATGGAATACGAGTCTTGGTAAAATGGGTATGCAAACCCGGGCGGTGGCAAAATAAAAGCCTGGGCCGATCGGCAATCGTGAATTCCATATAAGCATTATTTTGCAGCAATATTTACAGCGAATACAAATATACTGGTCCATCAAATATCATGAAATTTTAATGAGATTGGCAGATTAATAACTGCCAGTCTTTTGTGTTGCCCAGGCCAAGTCTTGCCTACCCATTTTACTGGATGCCGAACCCGAAGCTATTGAACTGATTGAAACACGCCTTTCCTTTATTATTTTCGTAATAACTCAGATTTGAAACAGAATTAGCCCTTAATTTTTGCAATATATATTTTCCTTCCCATAAGGATAATTTATGCTAAACTATGTTAAATTGGACTCAGTAGTTCTTGAGGAGAAAATTTTTAAAAATGCACCCCCTTTTTCTGCAGTTTCAAGGTTTTCTCCGCTTTGAATAACAATCGGACTTTTATTTCTGCAATTTATATTTGCCCTCCCATAAGGATGCTTTGTGCGAAATTTGGTTGAAATTGGATAAGCGGTTTTAGAGAAGAAGTTCAAATGTAAAAAGTTTACAGACGGACAGACAGACGGACGGACGGACGGACGGACGACGGACAAAATGTGATCAGAATAGCTCACTTGAGCTTTCAGCTCAGGTGAGCTAAAAACCATCTGATTTTGGGATTCAGTTTTAATATATTGAAGACAGAATTATGAAAGATATGGGAACGCAATGTGACATTAGAACTAAAAAAATGTACGGAAGACTGTGTTAAGTGTGGACAAAGAGAAAAAAAAACTAGCAACGTCGATATTCAAAAATATTCTAGGCGTTCCTTCAACATTAGAAACAAAAACGTATTTCCTCTCCTTTACACCTGTAAAATCTTCACAGTACTTTTTACATATATTTGAATCAGATGAGTCATCACCTATCTAATCATTTAGTGCCCAAGCTGACCCGGATTTCTCTTTCTTTTAATTAGAAGCGTCAGTCATTTTATCAAATTATCAAGCGATGGAAAGCATGATGTTGATCCTACTGAGGATTTAAAATTTATTGTCTTTTGGTCAGGTATCAAATCTCTTATTTGTATATTAATGTGCCTGGTTTCAAAACAACCGTTTGATACCAATAGCAAAGCATTTTTTCAATTGGACATTATAAACAACAATATATTTACTATACTGGTAATATTTCTATCTACATCTGGCGATACGTCCTTTTGGTTCTTTAATTTTCAACAGCCAACATAAGGCTTGGTGATATGTTCGCACTCTGAATTTCCTACCCAGTAGATTTTGTTTAAAATATTCTAGAAAGTATTTTACTGCTGATAATTCTCTGTCAGTGACGCAATAATGACAATTCTCGGCCTTGTTCATGGTCATACTGGCACATAAAATAACTCTTTCTTAGCCATTTTGTACCTGACTAAAACAGCTCCAGCGTTGTAACAACTAGCATCAGGGTTTTTTTAGAATAAATCCTTCATTTGACATCCGAAAGGCCATAAAACCTGGTCCGGTAAGAAATTCTTCAATTTTTGCAAAAGCTATATTGCAGTTTTCAGTCCATTTGAAAAGGAACATCTTTCTTTGTTATATGTATCAAGGGTCAAACACGAAGCCATTCATAACATTTGACGTACTTCAGTAACATTTTTTGGCCATTCCAAAATCTTGCAAATATTTTCAGGATTTGGTTCAATACCATCTTTATCACATAACCTAGGATCATTCACCTTTCGACAATCAATGCATCGTCTGACTTTTTCTTCATGACTAGATTCAAAGGGGATATCCATGGAGAATAAGACTTCTGAATAATAACCTGTTTTCACATATCTTTTATTTATTGTTATTCTGAGTTAGCATATGCGAGAGGCACTCTTCTTGTCGGCAATTTGCAATTTTATGGGTTTGCTATCACAAGTACCTATTTTATCCTTAGCCATCCTTAGAGAAAGCATCACTGTATTCACAAAGTAGGTAATGTAATAAATTTTCTCTTTGGACGAGTCATCAAATACGTGTTGTCAACAGCATTGTTTTAAAAGTCTTTCATTTGCTCTGGAAATTCTTTGTATTCTCTCGTATCAATTTCAGTAACATCCCTGATCAACAAAGTAGAAAAGTCTGAATTCTTTACTTCACCTGTAGAAAGTTGAACATCGTGTATAAATTTATCACAAATAATAGCATCTTGCTGGATATACAGTTCTCTACTGGTAAGGTTAAGTAATCACACGGGTGTAGTAGTATTGTTTTCGTCATTTATTTCTGCTACATGTATTATGATGTGCAGATCAGTTAGGAAATCTCCGACTTTCAGTCTTAATTTTGCTTCAACGAGCACTTGTATTTCTTTTTTACAAACATTCAAAATTTCTGTAGACTTATGTAGTTTAGGTTTCTTCGCCATATTTTCGAAGACTGGTTTTGACAAAATTGTTCCAGATGCTCCAGTATCTATAGTAAATATATGATACCCTTTAATTTTTCCTTCAACATAAATTCCAGTACTTCTTTGGTAATTACAGTTGATGACGTTTTCATTTTTCTTCTTTTCTAGTTCATTCTTCTCGGAGTCATGGACCGTTCCTTGACTACCGTGGACGTTTAAATGAGCAGCAGAATACGAGTTGGATCAAAGACTTATGCAGCATGGGACAATCTTTTTTTAAGTGACCAGGTTTTCTACAATGATGACATGACATGGAGGATTTTGTATTCTTTAACGGAATTCTGTGGTTCAATTGTTTAATATATTTAATATTTAATAGTATCTCTGAAATTTGCTTAGTTTATTCATTTCATCTTAAAGCTGATTTTCCGAGGAACTTGACGACTTTTTGTAGTCTTTGGCTCTTTTGTGAAGTAGTTTCTATATTTTCTAATTAGTATTGAAATGGAATTATTCTTAAAATTGTTCTATGGGAATTCAGTTACGTCCCTTGTCATTTTTTTCTCCTATTTATTGCTGTTTCTTTTTTTCATATCTTTGGAATAAACGAATTCAAAGACTGCGTCGTCGATGTTGTTGGGAACCAAAACAAATTCTACCTATGACTGTACTCTTTTGTCAATTAAATAATCAGAAATCAAAATATCTTAAATAATAGATGCACCTCTCGTTTTATTTTGGTGTCTCCAACTGGATATGCTTTTTTGGCATACAGTTTAACACTTTTATTGGGCTTTTATTTACGGTTGCTGAACTTTTTCTTTAAGGATATTTTTGTTTCCACAATCTTGACCTGCTACCCATCTCATCGACACGTTTTCTATAATTGCTTCTAGATCACCAACTTTCTCAGTGTTATTTTGGTAATAGTTCATCCAATTTTTCCTCATCTGACCATCGAGATCTACTCGCTATAGTTTAAAATGACTTTCCCAAACTGAACATTTCTCCTTTCTTTCTAAAGTAAAGGGAGGTAACTTGCATGTTGAACGTTTTGTTAAAGGCTATTGTCTTTCACAAGTCTAGTTGACACGCTATCATATAAGCACTACTGCCAGATATGTTATCAAAACTATCTTCTGAAAAACTAGAAGTGTTATCAAAGTTGCTGTTATATGGTTTGGATCTCTCATGTAACCTTGGCACAGATCTAGTTTTGGCTCTCTCTGAGACATGGGTGGGACGTGGGTTCAATTGCTTATTTTATCATTCATTTTTGATTCTAAGATTTGACTCATTATCTGAAGAACATTCTTGAAATTTGCCACTTCACTTGTATCATTTTGATATATATCTCTTTTGATCGATCTTTCACCTGTGCAAGCTGGTGTTTACATGCATTAAAATTTCTTCATTCAATTGTTTACACGTTGCAGGGAGAGTCTCCATACCACTTATTTATAAATAGTCTTTTACTTTAAACTTTATGCTTTAAAACTGCCGATTATTTGATATTGATTATCAATATGAACAAGTTTTTTTACTTCTACATGTCAAATTACGTATGTTATTCTAGTAATGTCAAATACCGGTATAAAGATTATTTTCTCAAGAGTTGTTTGTTTTTACGAACAAAACAAAAAACTTCAATGAGGAAGGGTATTAACGGATAGGGAGCAAGAAATTCTGAACATTTTTTTTAAATGTATAGTTTACAAAATTGGATAAAATTCGTGAAAAGTTTTATATATGTCAATGCAACTCAACTCACAGAGCGTTACACTCACTAAAATATGTCCACGAATTTGACCACATTATTGTAAATTGTTTTATTTTCATAGGCTTGGATTGGAGTTGGTGGTGTTGATTAAGAGTGGTGATTTTGATATTTTTTTAATCAAGGAACTAGAGCCTTTTGTTATATAAGTGCTATTAAGCACTTTATGATGCAAGTTGATAAACAGCAAGTTCTACAATCCTTATTTTGATTTAACAGTTAATATGGGACAACTATGTTTATTTTCTGAACAGTAAAAATTGTCTGCACGCTGATGATGAAATTAAGTATTTTTCAACCTCCTGATGATAATTTGAAATAAATCGATTTGTACGATAAATGCATCCTCGTCTGGTCATTCTTGTAATTCTGTGATCATAGTATAAAGAAAATGTAATATAAATGGATCTCATTTTCTTTTCTTTTTTTCAGGACAAAGGGTGCAAATTCGTTCCTCAGTAGATTCTCCGCGGTTTCTACCTGTCTCAATTATTGTTAAAGAGACAGTACAGCTGAAAACACATGTGTGAATAACTTCAGATTTACCCATTGTTTCGTTAGGAAATAAGAAATAACCTTGATTGTAACAGTTGAAATAGATGAAAATTCATTTCATATACCTAATTAATGTAATTATGAGCTTCCGGAAATTTAAGAGTCGTACAAACCGGATTAATCTTATATCGTTTATTTGTACCACGTGGGTTTTGATTTACAGTAATTGACACGTGCTGAAAACTACAAGATATTCGCCCGACTCCGATCATCGTGGTATACGAGGGAAAAAGGACTCTCTAAACGGAACACATGATCACTTTGTCGATAATCTATTAATGGTTTTCCAATTTCGGTTCATTTTAAAATGAACAGACATACATGAGTCAAATAACCCCTCACGGAGCCTCACTAACAAAAATGAATTTAGCCTGTAGTCAACTCCTATGATAAGCACGAAAAATACATGCTTACAAAATAATAATTGTGGTTATTTTAAAACCTTTGAACAACTATTACCTGGGAGAAGTAGAAAAGCCATATTTTTATCAACAAACATGTTCAGGAGAATCTTCGCGAGCCCTACATGTGTTTTGTTTACAGTAAATACGCAAGCGTAATATTATAGAAGGCTGACCCCGTAACACGTTGCGACGTATTTATGTGATAGGTTATACGTAATTATTAATTTTAATGAAATAATTAGATTTATTTAATGGAGATTTTTGTAATTTTCTGAAAGTTTATACATTCATGAGTAGTACAAAAAAAACTGAACACGATCAGAAAAAATTTTCAAGTCGTTTTTTTTGGGAGTTGATTTTAATCAACTCTCCTATGCAGTAACTCAGACAAACCGAAAGTGAAACAGTGTTTGGACCTCAGCACAAATCATCGCTGCTGACAAAACTTAGTTCTTGAAAATAATTGATAAATTCGATGTAATGTATGCTAAAGCATTGTTTTCAAGAAAACTTATTTATAAACTTAATACCTTGAAAAAAGTCAGATTTTAAATGGTACGAATTTTTCAATTTAGATACTTTTTGTAGTCGTATGTATTCCTACGCCAGAGTTCAATATAGTCTCGTTCAACTCGACGCTCGGCTGTCTCCGTAAATCTCCGACAAGCAGAGAGTCTCTCTTGCTTGTCGGAGATTTACGGTGTCAGCCGAACGTTTGGTTGAACGAGACTAGAGTTCGATATTGCTTGGATCCATACAAAAATCGAGAAATATTTCTATTACTGATACATAGTTTGAATAAATTAATTATATCTTTAAATATTATCTAACATGATTCATATGGGAGTTTCTCGACATTCTTGTCGAAAAAGTCCAAAAATTCATAATATAAAAATGTGCGTAATTCAAATACAAATTAGAAACTACATGTACTTGTCATGCAAAATAACATATCATTGATTTTAGAATAAATAAGCATCGACAAAATCAACTCCCGTCAGTTCTTCAGTACTTTGATTATAAGATGCGCCGTACTGTCTCTTTCATGGTAAAATCTCACATCAAAAACGAGCAAAATTTTGTCGCATGTATATAGTCATAACTGAAACTACACAATTTTCTCTACCCAAAATTGTCTTAAAAAGTATATAAAAACGTTATTTTGAACATCTCATTGTTCCAGGTATTTGAATAAAAGAAGTGTATTTTTTTATTAACTAAGTTTAATATATCCACGATGATACGATCTTTCTAGAGTCAAAAAAGTAATCTTGCAGAGTAACCGTTCGGGGAATGAATAGGAGACATTGAGATATAAAAGCAGATAAAAAGTAGATCAGTCAAAATGCCCATTTCAAACTTTGAAATTTACATTATTTAACCGTAAGACACATTATTAAATTTTTTTAAAAAGTGACAATTGTAAAAGTCCCATCAGGTTTAGAATATGCAGTGACCTGTAAATCATCAGCTTCGTTTAATACTATTGTGCTCTATGACATCAAGATCGTAAAATAAGTAAATGTATCAAATGAATTTATTGCTTAGTTCGGAATGAGCATACCATGATCACAAGATCATGGTTGTGTCCCATACTTCCATAGATCAAAATGTAAATCTACAGAAGGATAAGCCTCTATAAAATTCGGGGGAACTGACAAATCCGTGTAATACACTTCATATTAGTGATGATGATTTATTTTTCGAGAAAAATACAAGCTTTTTCTTAATATAAGAACACAAAGCTAAATACCACATGAAAGTTAAATATGATTTCACAATTCTCAAAAGCAGATCAAATTCAGCAGGCAAATGAAAGTTTAGTTATCAGAGAAAAAACACACCTGGTTCAATTGACTAACGGACGGAGGCTTTGATGGCGATAGTATCTCATGGGATTTCACCTCTTTACAATGCACACTTGCGATTTAGAATTGTATTTAGTGAAATATTTAGCAGCACTCGACGTTCCCATCGCATAGTTTACCTTTTTATAAATCTTGGCTATCAAGTTGATATTATAGTCTCTGTTTATCTTTTTACGACCTTCAAAATTCCCGCCTTTCTTTGTGGTCTGATGAACCGCCAACAACGTCTTCGTTGCGTCAATGACGGCGATCTTTCTCTTGTTCGATTCAACAACCAAAAAATTGTCATAGCCAACTCGACCAATGACAACATCTGGCATATCTCGCCATGGAAACGTCTTAGATGTGATGAAATAGTCTAGCCCCCAAGGAGTAAATAAACTGCCATTTTTAACAGATACATTCGCTAGATCTTGAAAACTACTTGCCGTCTTTCGCTTCACGTTTAATACGTTCGTTCTTCTTCCAACAACCAACACTGTCCCGTTTTGGTAGAGATGTGACTGAAGAACTGAGACAAGAGTCTCCAGCAAAGACTGGGTAAACAAGATATCTCCATTCACAAAGGCATACAAGGGAGACTCAATTTTTTCCATAGCGGCTAAATACATGTGTTTAAGGACTGGTACTCCTTTTCCTGCGTGTATAATTGGAAGAGAATCCCATCCCATTGCCCTGACATCTCTTTTTAGACCCGTGTCGTTTGTGAATAAGATAGGGTATAAATAAGGCGAGAAGAGACTCCAGTTTCTAACAGTGTTATTTCTAAGCAAATCAGTCTCATTTGATTTTGACCAAGATGTAAATATTGTCAAAATGGGACCAGATATATTATAATCATGTAAGAAAAATTGCATTCCAGATCCATTTCCTGTGTGCTTAACGTAGTGCGGCTTTAAAGTTGTTGGTTTAAACACTGTTGTACGATCTTGGTTCGCTAGAATCAGATTAAGATGGTCGTATGTTGAGCGTTCTAAAATTTCTATCTTTTGTATGCCCATGTTGATATCAACATACAGATAAATATACACTCCAAGACAGAGAACAGTGAGAATGAACACGGTTACGTGCTTGTTGTCGCCATTACCACATCCCATCTTCTGAAAGAGTAAAATAAAAACATGAAATAAGTTAATAACCACGCTAGAGGTGAACAGTGTGAATATAATTCTGTCTAAATAAACAATACTATAACAACAAGTGTTACATTGAATCCCAAAACTCCGAAGTGTTTGTAGTGAAGTATCTGGCAAGTACTGCCGTCGTACTAGTAAAGTATTTGTTTATCTCTTTACTTTTACATGGTTATCTTTTTATTATCATGCTGCCCTCTTTTGAGTCTTAACAAGAATGTTGGGTTGTACTTTTACTACTACTGCAGCGTTCATTTTCCTATTGTCCAGTATTTTACATTTGTCAATCCAACAAAAATGTTTCGTTCGAGAAAAAGTAAGCAGGCCACCTACCCACTTTGTACGTCGCAACATGCATGAAATATATTCAATTTAGGACGCCGATGACTTGAAGCCCATCAGTCATCTGATGGAATTTACGACTTGATTCCACCATCTAAGCAATCAATAACCAAATGCGTTAAGTGACGAGGAATATTGTTTAAGTTATCACAAACCTCCCATAGAGCTCCAATCAAATTCACTCAGCCTCGATCAAGTGCAAATGTGATAGAGAACACACGACAAGCTACACGAATGTATATGCAAACACCTGATCACCATCTTCACTTTGAAATATTCCCAATGCAACTCAAAGGTGCCACTGTTCAAAGATATGTATGCAATTATAAACTAGAGGTACTGGTAGCAAACAATCATCCACATGTCAAACAGCCATCAATTATTTTTAGTTTTGGTATAGTTACCGAGCTCGATATTATGACCGAAAATTTTTTTTCCACATTTTCAGTGGGGCAGGCGGGGTTGTTACAATTAATTCAATTTTGCCTTGCACGAGCAAGCTTTGTGTCAAATTTTACCTTTTAATCATTTCCATTCATGCAAGACATGACACATTTTAACAATTGAGCATTTTTAAAACAATACCTTTGAACTTGCCCAAATGACCTCATGTCAAGGTCATAACACACCCTCAGGTCACAAGCAATCCTTGTGTGAAGTACGAACTTCCTATGTCTCTCTATAAGAAAGATATTGACCGGACACAAAATATGTATTTTTTCTGCCATTGACCTTGACCTTGCCCGAATAACCTTTGGGCAAGGTCATTACATATCCTCGGGTCATAAGCAATCTTTGTGTGAAGTATGAACTTCCAAAGTCTCTTCATTAAAAAGATAAGGAGCGGACACGAATTTTGCACTGACGGACGGACAGACAAGGTGATTCCTATATACCCCCAAACTCCGTGTGCGGGGGTTTAAATAATGTAGTTATTAACTTTCTGCAATTTAAAATATAAAATTTAAGGTATCTCACTCGTAACAGTATAGGCCGGTATATTGCAGATGATCATACTATTTGATATAACTATTATTGTATTGATTTATTTACAGTGGTAGCAACGCTATTATTGACAAACGACTGAATTTTCACGATACACGAACGGTAACGATTAAGCACGCAAACGAACGATTCTACACCATTAAACACACTAAATCAAAATTATTATATAAGATTAGATTTAAGGAACGTATTTTTTATTATATACTACAATATACTTGTGTTTTATTGAAAAGCGGCATGTACAGAAGTCATGCACGGTTTTATTTTTTACTAGAAATATACGTATAGCATTCAAACAGAAATTGTTTTGGTTTTTTTTTGTCTCCATAACAAATATTAACTTATATAATAACTTAAGGTAAATTAAGTGTAAAAGAAATGAAAATAATGCATAAACTGCACAAAATTATTTATATACGAGTTGATTATGTAAATCTATTCCTCTACCTACGATTTATTTATGCGAAATACAGATAAATTTGTTACCTTGTTCCAAAGAATTTCGGTTGTACACATCCCATATTTTCAAAATTTACGTTGTATTGATTTAGTTCTATTTATTCTAAATTTTAAAACGTCGAATTAAAATGAATTTATTCCGAATATTTATATTATTTACCAGAAAGGAATGCGTATCTTATTCTCATTTTAAAGAGAACTTGGGGGATACTTGTTTAGTTTTAAACAAGGAATGGGTAACCTGACCGCTTTCAGTAATGAGTCTCTCTTGCTAATATGATTAAAACTTTGTGTCAAGATACAATAGATGCTTGATATAAACTGATTACAAAAATATGCAAAACTAACTCGATCGAACAAAGGATTGAATGAGTTGTTGAATTACTTACTTAATGTATTTAACGACGAAAGAGGGAATAATTAAAAAAGATCAGCACTGACATGATTCATGTATGTTTTGTCAATGTTCTTCTATAAAAAAAAGTTTTAAATTGACTTTATTGCACTGTGTAAATAAAAAACTACTCGTTGTTTATAGAATAAACCCTAGAATTCCGTAGAAAAAGTTACAAAACGAAAAAAACGCACGATCATGCACGGTAAAAAACGCAAACTAATTTTTCTGATACACGCACGATCCCGCACGTTACACGAACGATCACCCACAATATACGGACTTTTTAACACAATTGGCTTGTCAACAATAACGGTGTTACCACTGTAGCACAAAAGATTATTATTTCATTATCACATTGCATTAAAGAACATCAACCTAAAATTAATAAACAGACAAATTTTTTTCAGGAACTATGTTTTTTGTGCGTTATGTTTACTGAAGAACTATTTTAAAAATCATTCAATTTTTAAAAATGCATGTTCCTTTAAATTTAATTCTACTCTTTTATTTATTTTGAATATGTCTGAAACATATGTTCAACATAAACGGTAAGCAAAAAACCCCACGCAATTCAGTATGCTTGGCCATTTCAGTATTATGAATCTGAAATTAATTAGATAAGATATTCTCCAAAGCATCATATAGCAACAAGAAAAAAGCTTTTACAGCCCCTTGTTTTGTACTTTACAGGTTCAAGTTCAAGTTCTTTATTCCAAGAGACAAATGTCTCATAGGTTATACATATGAACATATACATATTAAATAAACAGTAAGAAAAACAAAGTGTACATAATCAATTTGGATAATTCACATGGAGTGTTCGTTGCTTGTTTGCATAATATAAATATTTACCTAAATTACACAGTTCTTTAGTATTAGAGGTAGATAATAACTGTATAACTTTATAGACACTTGGTTTTCGGGAGTAGTATTTTTTAATATACTTATCTCTTAAACTACAAAGTGATGGACAAATAAGTAAAAAATGGAACTCATCTTCAATTACATTTAAGTTGCAAGATTCACATTTTCGACAATCACGTGTTAAATTATCATACCTCCCTGTTTACAGCTTTAAAGTCATTCAAAGCACAAAATTAACTTAAATTTTGTTATAATTACTGTAGGTGTTACCAACAACAATCACATGTGGTTTTTTATGTTCTAAATAATTGACTCTGGACAGTTATGTGCTCCTGTTTTTGGGGAGATATTAACTTTGAGTGGGGCTAATTGGCTTCTTCGTATGAGTGTTGCATACTGAGGACACAGTTACTTTATTTTTCACAATTTTCTTGGCCCCTTTTTTTTTTTTTTTTTACATATATCATAGAAACAAGTACATGTAACTGGATCTTTGGGTTTCGAGTTTATGATAAATGTATGGACTGCACCTAAATGTATACCTGACTCAAGTCTAACACTGGTGTATGAACGAACCATGGTTTGCGTATTCATAAGTAGATGCCCAATGAGTTACTGGCTAGTCAAAACGCGATAAATTAAAAGACAGTAATAAAATGTCATAGATAACAATGTGAACTATTGCCTACACCCCAAAAGATTTGATTTATTCTTAGTAGGAAGTACTAGTAATAAGTTGTGCTTTATTACCCAGTAATTCCTCGGAATACATGAGTATTAATGCCAACCCTGCATATAGAAGAATATGTAATATTTGTATGCCCATTATTTTAATTATGCAGAAGACTTGCATTCTACCAAATCAAGTTGATAATATTTGGACTCTCCACAATAAAGCTTTAAGAAAATATTATATTACTCTGCCTCACCAAGAAAGTAATTCATTTTTTAAAATCAAGTTTCACAAAGAATGGCTGCATATCGGGAATTTTACCACATACACAGACACATAAAAGTATAAAAACTTGTTCGATGCACAACACAGTATTTTCTTTTCGCTCCACACAGCCAAGCATGCATTCATTACCTATTCTACGCATATTTATGAGATAATTAATATATGTGTTGGCTGCAAGCCACTGCTGTTCTGAAAAGTACGTATATGGGTTCTTTTTTTTGGGGGGGGGGGGGAGGGGGGGGGGTGCCGATTTATAAAAACTTCTTTTACTGATATTGGTGGTAAAAATTCATGTAATTGTTGGTATTCATAGCCGGTACTCAATGGGATAATCAGAAAATATTATTATTCAAGAAGTAATGTTGTTTGTTTGGGGTTTTTTTTTTTATCGCCATTCTCGTATGTTTGGTATTTTTATTCAAGGTGAAACTAAGAATTAAGTTTAGGCGGCTTAAAATGAATAAATTAAGAAAATAAAATAAAGAAAGCCTTCAAAGCACATGTTATTTTTCTTACCAGGATCTCGACAATATGTATCCCCCTGTTTTCATAACAAGTTTCCAGCAACAATTAATTCTTTTCAGTTCTTTGCACCTTGTTCAACCAAAACAGTTCTAAATATATTCTTTTAAATGAAATACTATCCGAGAAACTTATTACATTTGCCATTTTCATCATACACGAATTAATAGACACTTTGTAGGTAAATAAAAGTAAGTAAAAATACATATCTTCATATAAGATACATTTTCTAAATTTCAAAGGTAAATAAAAGTAAGTAAAAATACATATCTTCATATAAGATACATTTTCTAAATTTCAAAGTTAATTATCCTTTTCATAAAAATAGATTTATACCTGTTGCACTAATAAAAGCCAAAAAGCAAAGGGTTGAAAACGCTTTCTTTTTTCAACTTTTAGAACAAGTATAACAAATTTCGCTCAATCAACTTAACCTTGGGAAATTTTTCTCCTGATAATTTCTAGTTGAATTTGTTGCTTCTTTTGAAAAATAGTTACTTTTAAGGCAAAGTTCTGTGATTACATTTGGGTTTTTTTTTTAATTTAAAAACTGTATGAACATTACATTTATATGAACAATAAATGTGTATGCTACAATTCATGTGCATGTGCGATGATTTGAAGCGTAAATTGCAAGTAGTTTAAGATCTACATTTTTTAAACATGCAGACTACACATATTGCTTTATTACTAATGCAACATCATTAATTCTAGGAAAATACAAAAATTTTGTGATTTTCCAATATATCTATTATTATCAATGATGACGTCACTCGAGTAAGAACCCTAGATCTTGCTATCTAATCTTAGTGAGATTTCGGGAAAATCCAATAAATATGAATAATAGCCGATTGAATAAATTCACATTAACAACAAAACTTTATGATAAACGCAATGACTTTTCCTATAGTTAACTTTCCTTACTTATGTAGCAATATACCTTCATCACCTAAATATGGTGTTTTTGTTTCTCAATTAATTTGATACACAAGGGCATGATCTTCGTATGAACAGTTTCTTAGGCGAGGCAAGCTACTGACAAACAAGTTGATAAAACAGGACTATCAACAGTCTCGTTTGAAGTCATCTTTTCATAAGTTCTATGGTCGATACAACGACCTTGTCAGCAAATACAATTTTCCACTGGGTCGCATGCTGACTGACGTTTTTCAAACTAATTGTTAGACCATAATTATTCACCCAATTGTCTACGGACTTTTCCGTTTTTTCCCCGATTACGACAAAGAGCACACGGCGGGTGTGACCGGTCAGCAGAGGATGCTCACTCCTCCATGGCACAAGATCCTACCTCTATCTTTTTGGAGGTCCGTGTTGCTCTGCTTTGAATTTGTATTTCGTTTTATGGATTTTTGAGATGCTTTACAGTTTGTTATTGTCATTTTTCATTGATAAAAATTCAATAAAATATTATACATAATGCTGAGCTCCCAATACCTAGTTTTTGCTAGAACTAAACATTATTGAAATATCATACATATATATGAACCCTCTTGACCATGACGCGTACTTTTTTTCTTAATAAACAAGAAAATTAAGACATATTTTGTATTGTTGATTACTGAATACCTTGTTTTTCTTTTTAGAATTAACTTTGTTTATTTTGAAGCTGGACAAAGGCATTTCGGTTTTCATATCGTATGTAACTGTCTGAGCATTCATTTTGGCTATTACCTCTGTGAAGATGTTTCGTAACCCCAGACAAACAATAGATTTTTGTGACTACACAAGAAAGAAGAAAATTATGTGCACATGCGATGGAAAAAATGACATTAACAAACCGTCAACCATCTCAAAAATCCATAAAACGAAATACAAATTCAAAGCAGAGCAACACCGATCTCCAAAGAGATAGAGGTAGGATCAGGTGCATAGGAGGGTTAGCATCCTCTGCTGACTGGTCACACCCGCCGTGTGCTCTTAAGTTTAAGACCTTATTATATCGGATTCGGATATGCTCACCATATGATTACGAAACAAGTATGGGGTTTGCCATCTAGCGTTAATTCAGTTCATTACGGTTGACTATTGGTTTTACATTGGTGATCATTTGTGTTGCATCGCAGTCTGTCGATTTTGCAAGAGACGCTCTTGATTTTGTTTTCAGCTTGTCTGTTCCGTATTTTAACATGCTTCTAAAAGTTAGTTTTACATTAACGTCTTTTTTACCCTTTCCACCGCCCATACCTATCTTTATATCAGCAATAAAATTATGTAAATAATCTTTAAAATTTACTTCATGAAAACATGCGCCCTTCATACCTGTCTCAATTACATCATTCATGCGGTTCATCGAGTCGGGCGGACACACAAAAAATTATCAGAGGTCGATACGACAAATAATACAGCATGCAGCAATGTTTTCTCTCCATCGTTTTAAAAAATCGTTCAACCAAACACATTTCTTTCCTTGTTTAGTCATAAAAATTAGATTTAATGTGTTTGCTGCTAGGATCTTTAAAATGTGCGTTATTAATGTGTCCTACGATTAAAAAATATGGCCTGTCGGGTAGTCTCGATTTAGTTCTGCTGCTTTTTCTGTGTTTGTTTAGTTTTTTTCAATGTAATAGCGAGGCGTTGCGTTATTTTCCTCCTTTTTTCACAAATGCAATTGCTTTTTAGTGGAGGGGTTTATTTCAAAACCTGACGATGAAGTAGTTATTGTTTAAACAGATTAAAGTTTCCATGGTTTCTCAGTTCCGCCATTCCATTCCCCATAGTTTACGCTTTTACCCATAGTATATGTTAGACGGTTGATTAATTCTATGGTGGCGTAGTTCTGCCAGCACTGGTCAGATGATTGTGTCGACTTATGAGATTTTTTTATGTAGACTTGTCTTTTTAAATTTTTGGGTCGACTTGACACATATTCACGTGTTTAAAAATTCAAAAAGAAAACGTATACATTCCCACATTGTGCAATCCATTTGACATCAGTATTTTCTAAGAAGACGACATAAGGATCCAACAAGTCAACATAATCTTCTTTCAAGTCGACATCACTTTCAAGTAAGTTTTCGTAATTATCTGACAAGTTGATATAATTATCTGACAATTCGACATTATTTTCTTTCAAGACGGTATAACATCTTAGAGGTCAACATAATCATCTGAAAAATCGAATTGATAATTTGAATGATAATTTTTTATCAAACTAGCGGCCAATTGCCGGCCAAACTGATATTCTGTGTTCACTACCTTTTCACAATCGTACTCGATCGCTTCAGCAAAGAACAAAAGCTAATCCAAATAATAATAATAATCATCATCATCATCTTTAATTGATAAGTCGATATGTCAGAAAAATATGGTAACTTGACAGATTTTATGATTACAAGTAAATAGGAGTTACTTACGGAAACGTATAGACGTCTCGTGTTGTTGTGTTCGAACACATTATATTCTCATAACAAATATTGTCAAATATAATTGTTTCAAAATTTGGCAATTTAATCAAAACGACAATCTCTTTTTAGATGACGCCTTTTTACATGTGTAGAACGACTTAAGGACTTTAATCTACCAAAGCCGAATTCCACCATATCGCAATAAGATAATGCATATCAATAATGACGCTAAGTTGAACTTTGCGGACATTTTGGCAACATATCATATATAATGACGACTTTAGGGTGGTATCTTATTTAAATCAGAAAGGTGTCATAGTAATTTGAACGACTACAACAATAAGTTAAGAGATGAATTTGGGTATAACAGATCTGTCTGTGTATGTGGGGTGAGGGTACCCTTAATTTGAGAGAACAATCAAAGTGAAGGTGAAGACCATTTTTTTTTCAAGATATAAATTACGTTCGTCCATTGTACGACTTTCTTTAAATAAGAAAGTTTTTTAAAGCATTTATATAAGATAATTATAGATGGGAAAATCGCCTTTAAATAAATATAAAAAGTTTTATAACAAGTCATATGTTCAAAATAAAAGAGGAGGAGGTTTGACCCCCCGAACCCCCCCCCCCACCCCCACCCCCTTCTGGATTCATCAATGAATACGATATCCTTTGCGGTTTTGAAGACAACAAAATTGTGACAATTTTCCGTATAAAAGCATATATACATTATGTATTACCGGTATATAACAATGCAAAAATACTTTTGATCAAGTTTGTAACTTGGGTGCTTGTGAACAAAACACCTAAATATCCCCTCACTAACATGCCAATGAATACTTATCATAATTCATTGTCATATTTTTATTAACAAATGATAAGGGTTCCACTCTGTCGGCGCTACGTACAGTGATCAGTATGCCCGTATGTCCCCTTGTTTGTCCCTCTGTTCGTCCGAATAATTCTCTCAAGCATAATATCTCTTTATTTTGTTGTTATTTTTTTGTTACTTCTAATGCTTCACCTACAGAGTGTCTTTGTGAGTGTGCAATGACTTTAAACTATGTTTAGAGATTATTTGATTAAGGTCAAAGTAGATTAATGTTTAAAATATGTGCCATGACTACATATTCTCCCATCTGGCTCATACTTCACCCTGTCCTCAGTATCTTTAGCTCAAAGGTTGTGCAGTGACCTTTAGCAAAGTTTCTAGCTCAAAAGTCAAGGTTATATAAGACCTGTTTGAAAAATCATTGTTTAATCAAGGCATATATTTTCTCTAATTGATTTTATCTGGCTCAGATATTAACAGAAAGAGTGTTTGTAAGTAAAGGATCCAACGATATTAAAGTCAAAGATTAATAGAATCTCTCTTTGAAACCCAGCTTTTGACCTCTACCTTAATTTTGCTCAGACTTAATCATTAGAATGTTGTAAGTAAAGATTCTTTTTCAAATGTCATGGTCATGCAACAAACCAATGTGTAAGTCTTTAAAAAAAATGGTCAAAATTTCAGGTTGAAAAAGTCCTTTTCAAAGTTTCCAATTCAAATATCCATTATTTAGGCGGGTTCTTTGAGAGTTCGCCATCTTGATGATCATTTCAATTATATTGCAGTATAACTCACACAGCTTGATTTTGCTCGATGGTCATCCATCGTTTGTAGCCTTTAGAGTTAAAATCAAAACCTTTAACTGTTTTACCGTTAACTGTTATTTCTCTATTAAATGTATTAAAACCAGGAAACAGTTGTTTATCCTTGAATAAATTTATCATTATTTTATTATCTCTACCGTAATTCTTCAATAAGAGACTGAGATATACAAGATGCTATTCATTTACTGTCAATAGTAATTACATCATCACTATTAAAATTATATTGACAATCTTTTTTCAACACGAAGCTGCAACGGAAGACCTTTCTAACATTACATACATATGTAACAGAATTTATTGTGAATGCAAACAATGTTTTGCAATAATTTCTACCAATTATTTTAATAAAATGATTAAACTAACCAAAAAAGGCTTACATGCAGAATTTTTTCCAGGAGTGTGGAGGAGATTGAAGTTGACGGCCAAGGCTCATTTTAATGAACTTTTTTCAGAATGTAGTTCATATAAAGAATTGATTTTCATATAGTGCAGTGAAATGTGTCTCAATCTACGTTCTGATATGATTTGTGGTTACAAGTAAATAATATGATAAAGTGAATTAGGTTTGATTTGTGTTTCTGAACAAATGGAGTAGTTATATATCATACTGGATTAGTTACTAGTTTTTAGCCTTTCTCTGATGGATCGCGTTACCTGAGCCATTCTCAAGGAGTTATACATTAAATCTGTCATTTATCTGTAAATGTGATGTCTTTATTCTTGTTTCGAACTTACGTGAAACCGTCCAATAGGTTAACAGTTTTACTTGTCTTTGTTCGTTATTTTTTAGAATGGAATATCTCTATTCATTATTTTTTAAGAATTGAGCCATTCAAAGTGTCAGTTGTATAAAGTATTTTTGCACCATATTGCATTTTCATGCGATTATTTTTATTTAAGTGGGATTTGTTATATATGGCACACAACGAAAAAATTCACCATTTACGAGAGTTTTTTTCTTACATAAAATAGGAATAGTGTCCGTTTAGAGAAGCGTAATCATTCCTCAATAGGGTTACTGTGCCCAACCTGTTGAATAACAAAAATGTTTAAACAAACAATTGTTGGCCTTACATCAAGCTTGGAACTATAGACATCTGACACTATATTTTCGAAGTCAATTTTCAACCATAAAGGAATTATCTAAACATACTCTATATACGCTATTTACTTAGCATACAGTTTTGAATTACAGATACGTGGTGCTTCGGTGTCTGATTTTGCTTATGATATGCGCATATATATATAAGCAACCCTGAACCCCAAGTTCTTCTGCGCCAGGTCAATCATACTACTAACACAATCATCGAACGAAAACCTTTTAACATTTACGATCATCAGATTGTTATGTTATGTCACAAAATCTATTCACAAAACACAAAATAAGATCGTCAATAAACAAAATTTTCTCCAATATTGTGCGACAGACGTGGATACGAAAGACGAATAGGGCCACCTAAAAAAATATTTTTATCTCGTAATTACGAGAAAAGATCTCGTTATTACGAGTTAATTATCTCGTTATTACGAGAAAAGATCTCGTAATTACGAGAAAAGATCTCGTTATTACGAGTTAATTATCTCGTTATTACGAGAAAAGATCTCGTAATTACGAGAAAAGATCTCGTTATTTTGAGTTAATTATCTCGTAATTACGAGAAAAGATCTCGTAATTACGAGAAAAGATCTCGTTATTACGAGAAAAGATCTCGTTATTACGAATTAATTATCTCGTAATTACGAGAAAAGATCTATTTTTGAAATGGCGCGTTTCATTATTCTATTCTTTTTATATAAAGTGTATGAACTACTGCAATGTCTATTAATATACACTTACTTAGCACATGTGATCATCGTTTAAAACGCATAATTTGATATAAAATCGGACCAAGCAGTTTTAAAGAAATTTCAGAAGAATTAGCAAAGCAAATTGATTAAAAAATTCATTGAACTATATGTCAATAATTAAGACGGATACGTGTTATTTTTTTTCAGACTCCAAAATGTTTATATAAAATCAATTATTTTCAATATACATGTAGGTTGTGTATGAACATATAAAACACAAATTCGGGTAAATCCTGTGTATCCATATCCATGACTGAAACTATATAGTCATTAAAGTGATCTGTAACTAATAAAACTGTGTTTTTACGACTATAGGACTACCTGGTATTTACTTCGGAGTGGGATTATAATATATATAAGTTGAATAGAAAAATTACATAAAGTTCTTTCCTTTTATTAATACCAGATAAGATGTCAAATCCAATCATTTTGATATGTAGAAATTAATGAATAATGATCGTTGTTATTTTTAAATATTGATCAAAATTGAATCAACGTTTCTGGAATGAAAAAGATAGACTTAAAGTGTGATTCAGTCGAATTCTTTTTCAAAAACGCACCATTTTATATAGATCTTTTCTCGTAATAACGAGATCTTTTCTCGTAATAACGAGAAAATTAACTCGTAATAACGAGAAAATTATCTCGTAATAACGAGATCTTTTCTCGTAATAACGAGAAAATTATCTCGTAAGAACGAGATCTTTTCTCGTAATTACGAGATCTTTTCTCGTAATAACGAGATAACTAACTCGTAATAACGAGATCTTTTCTCGTAATAACGAGATAATTAACTCGTAATAACGAGATCTTTTCTCGTAATTACGAGATAAAACTATTTTTTTATGTGGCCCTATTCGGCTTTCGTACGTGGATACAATTATAAAGAACTTCTTTTTTAATATTTCTGCTAAGAGTAGGTTAAAACGACGAGGGAAGCAGATTGCGTAAACAGCAGCGTTTTAAATTACAAGGCGGCCATTGCTTATAAAACTCTGTCGTCTGTTAATTTTTACAATAAAAAAAATTCGGCAGGACAACTGCTTTTTATATAATGAAAATGAGTTTTATGTTGAAGTCTTGTATTTGTTTGCAATGCTAATATTCAGTAAAATATGTCTACAATATTCAGGCCGGTTCTTTCGTTTTGTTTTTATTAGTTTTCATAATATTTTATCCGATGAGAGAGAGAGAGAGAGAGAAAGAGAGAGAGAATACTTATTTGTTAATAGGGACAAGGTAGTATGCAAATCTTACCCAATTTAGATAAACAGTTAAACTTCTACGATGACCGATACCTTTTGTGCTATCACAAAATATATATAGATTTACAAAACTTCCGCTTACCTTTACTCTGATAGATATTTCCTGGTCGGTTGCCAACTGCAATGCAGAATGCAGAAGGTATATACGCTGGGTAGGGACACGTCACGCAGTGTTGACCTCGGACAAAGCGCCGGGTAAATCAGATGCACGGGTCAAATACAACCTACCGAATGAATGCAGAACACAAATTCTTATTCAAAATTTTCATGCATTTAAAAAACAAGGTTATGTAAAAAAAAATTTCACTGCTCTCAGGTGCAATCGGGTTACTATGGTAGCAGTGTTGTAACGTTGAGGAAAAGAATTTGAGTGCGTATGAATTAATAATAACATTAGGCATAACACAGATAGGAAGATATGGCTAAACACCAACTATTTAGGGTACTTAAAATTGAAATAATCTAAGAAATATTGGGATATATCCAATTATCATGTTCTTAGCACAAATTTTGTTCATTTTCATAGAGCGTTCAAAGAGATCATCTATTGCTAGTAAATGTATCTGGCCTTGAAAATATCTTTTACAGAATTTAACGCTTTTGTATTTTGTATAACCAAATTTTCAGTTCTTATCTCCTCCTATTGAGTTATTCATGACGTCATTCATTCACAATGACAACTTTCAACAATTGCAAACAATGGTAA
Organism: Magallana gigas; assembly: GCF_963853765.1. Classification (NCBI taxonomy): domain Eukaryota; kingdom Metazoa; phylum Mollusca; class Bivalvia; order Ostreida; family Ostreidae; genus Magallana; species Magallana gigas. Next base: position 53,166,464 of record NC_088855.1, on the reverse strand, counting down.
ACTCATTGAATGAATAACATTTTCTATATTAAAAAATCTAATGTACATAATGTTTTGTTATTTATTTTTTTAAATGTAATAGTGTTAGGCAATTTACTAACAGGTGTAAATACACTGCATTTAATTAATGAGATTGCGCAAAACGATGCGCAATGGAATCCTCGGTCGACCACATCATATATCGAGTAGTTTATTTTCAGCGAATCAATTATTTGATCTGGTTCAACCTTCAGTATGCCAATGTGTTGTGTGTAAATAAGACACCTAATTGGAACAGCGCTGTATTTAACGATTAAGGAAGAATTCCTCTAATTTTAAGTAAACATTTCTTATATTGGTTAATGATAAGAAAAAAGTAAAATATGTATAAATAGCCTGTTATTAAGACATGATTACCGAAGAATAATGACACATGGATTCATGAAATGTACGCCTTAGGCTTGGGTGCCTTGTATGGTAATCAGAATGAACCTGTGCTATAATAGTATTTGCATTATGTTATTTTATACTATAACATGTACCTGTACTTTTTTGTAAAAGTTATGCATTAATGATAAAACTTGATAAAGATAGATAGATAGATAGATAGATAGATAGATAGATAGATAGATAGATAGATAGATAGATAGATAGATAGATAGATAGATAGATAGATAGATAGATAGATAGACAGACAGACAGACAGATAGATAGATAGATAGATAGATAGATAGATAGATAGATAGATAGATAGATAGATAGATAGATAGCTAAAAATCATAAATATATACCGATTATGTGTTTAGAAAGTTAAAAAGGTTGATAATTGCAGCCATGACAGCAGCTTCTAGGCCCGTAGATGACTGCTAGTCCTCGAGCAAAAATTGCTTTCTGCTTTGTCATTGTCATATCATAAGTAATATTAAGATGATTAATGCATGAATATTATTGATGATTGACAACTTCAGGGGCAGTAAAGCTTGCCTAGATTTTATCAAGTATATCATAGGAAATCAATTAAAAGTTGATCTGTGTCTACGGGTCATAAGTTATGAAACTGATAATGCCATAGACACTTATCTTCTAAAAATATAGTTTAAAAATGGAAATGTACAAGTAAGTTACTGTCACAAAAAATGATTTATCAAAACACAGTTTTAATGAAAATAGTTTAAATGAACATAAAATTCTAAACAAGATTCACAAAAAGTCTAAGGATGTATAGCAGCTAATGACGTGGTCGTTACATTATTGCTAGCTTTAAAGGACTCGAAAAATCTATATGGAAGCTACAATTGTGCCTGAAAATCAAGCCCTGGGGCCCGTTTCACTACGAGGCGTAACTTGACGTGTAGCGTTATCATTTTCTGTCTTCAGTTTTTGGCTGGTGGCATACCACGAGCTGGTTCAATGGGGTTTGGACTCATTTGAATTATTTATATCTCTGACGATTTTGATCACAAAAAATAATACAAAGGATGAGATGAAGACTCTGTTTAAATATATTCATTACAATCTTTAGAAGGCGTTTGTGACACCAACAAGGGTTGAATTAGCTCACCCGACCTCTGTCATTATTCTAACACTTTACAGTATCACAGGTGTCTTATAAAGCTTGTAATAGATGCATCTAGACGCTCTGTTACCGGTTAGTAGCTTCATCCTTTTAGACAGACCTGCATTTAGATATATGATTGACATATTTACTTAAAACACTAGATTCAAAATTTAGACACAATTTGTAATCAAAAGTGAATTTTATACATGGAAATCTTAAATAAAATATTAGTATTTGGAAGCTAAAATTATCTATTGTCAACTACTGTGAATTAAGTGTGGTAGCATTATCTTTAATGAGAGAGATCCGAGCCATACTTAAAATATCCTACTAACATTCGTTATAAGGCAACTTTAATCATCAGGCTCAGAAACATCCAAGACCCTACCTTGGGGTTAACATTTTCAAACAAATAATGGTATCAGTTTTATTTTAAGAAATTCGAGGCCCTTGTTACACTTTCACCCCTGCGAATGTTATTGTCATTTAAATTTTAGACCACGTGGTTTTATTTGACCCTTTCAGTTTCGCAGTAAAAATCCTGCCTCGTGTTTATAGTTTATTTTATAGAATCTAGGTACTTGTTGTCAAATATGAATTCTAGACGTATATTGATTTTAAACTTTATTTTCATTAATTGGTGGATAAAAAGTGTTCTAAAAATAAATGTGACAATACAAAAATAGTTTTTATCTGCTGTTGCAACAATTAACATGCGTAGTAGAGATCCCCCATAGGAATTAATTTTCGATCCGCGCCTGACCTAGTAATAACATCAATAGTGAAAGAGACTACACTATTTTATGCAGAATGTTCCTTGAAAATGGCTCGATATACCGAATTTTTATGCAAAACATTCACCCATTATTTTTTTTAAAAACATAGTATTGCACACCACAAGCATCAAACAAGGCTATGATTTTATTTAGCAACCCAATGTTTATATTTTCAACCACTCTACACGTGGTTGAACACGAACGATAACTCTGTTCTGAATATCATCGTTAAATTTAAATTACCGCTAGATTGTGAAATAAGACATACATCTTAAAAGATTTTGATGTTTTAACATAAATCAAAGTAGGATATGATATGAAAATTGACCAGTTCTTACGTATTTTGAGAATATTATCCGAACACTTATACTTCCGTTCGAAATTTCACAGGAACTGAACAAATCTCGGTGAAGTCTCGTGAACTTTCATTCGAGCACCTCTGGATTTATTACATACTTAGCAACGATAAAGAAAACATTCCGAACACATTCGCAGGGGTGACTTTTATTACAAAGAGATACATTCAATAATAGTTTGTAATGAAAGAATAGAAATTAAAAAAAATAACAGTATTGAAGATATGGTCCATAACAATGAATTTTAACAGATATGGGTTTCCCTAGAAAATTGTAACAAACGTATGTTTATTTACTAAGATTGACAAAGACAATAATGGCGTTCCATACTTTTTAGAGAGAATGAGAGATTTACTCAGAAACTGCATTTATATAAATACAAAACAGTAAACATAAAAACGAATAGCCGCCTATGTAATATAAATCAACAGAAAACTACTTACAGTGTGTGGCAGCATATGAATACAAAAACATGAACTGAGTGTCCTTGTGTGGGTCACACAAACAACAAAACAGGAAGTCAACAATAAGGAAATGTAACTCTAAATTTATATAATGTAAGGATAACTCTAGGTTCAGAAAAAGAAAGATAACTGCAGAAATACATATTAATATGATAATTGAAGATAACTCTAAATTTGTTAAGATAATAATTAAACTTTAGCAAAATAGACGTTACACAATCTTACAATACAACATGATTTTTCATTGTGTTTACCAAATATTAAAGCACGGTACATCATATCAAACAAAACCATTTTTAAGCATTCACGGAATCGTCTCACAGTGATTTTAAATGAACTGAATATGTAGGGTTTTTGTGTGCAGATTTACTCATTGGTGAATACTGACAGTTACAATAGTTTTGTTTAAAGTTTAAAATAAGTAGCCTAAAAGTAGTAAACAATTATTCCCAAATCTATGTATGAATCAGAATAACATAATCCTAAAATACTGCACCACCCATGGTTTTTTTTTTCACCAACACTGTAATTTTGACGTTATATGTAAATATGCACCCATTTGAAATATAAAATTGTTAAGAACATTGAAAAATATTGCAAAATTTGAAAGATAGGTAAAGTTAGCTACTAGTAACTGGCTACTAGTAACTGGCTACGAGAAGTAAGAAAAGCTAGCTACTAGTAACTGGCTACGAGATGAAAGAAACTTGGCTTCTAGTTACTGTCCAAGTGAGAAAACATACCTAGGATTTCTATTTGTGTTCTTGATATGTACATTGCACAATATCATCATTTACTCATATTCCTCTCATAGATAATTGGTGCGTTTCGTTTAAAATATCTCTATTTTAGACAATATTGTCCAGTTGACTCAAGTAGCTGTACATATAGATTGAAAATATCAACAAGTGTTATTATTTATAACAATCTATCATGTCATCCTCTTAATATTACAACAAAATTACTCGGATATATCTCTTAATCTTGTCAGCTACCAGTGCATTTCGTTTCAGCTATCTCTATTTTAAAGACAATTTTTTTCATGCAACTCAAGTAGCCTTACATAAAGATTGAAGACATCGTTAAGGGTTGTTAATATCAACATTTTATCAGGTCATCCATGAATGTTAAATGAATGTTTATACAACAACTGATTCGATCTAACGCAGATATCATATGAATGCACATTCAATTTGACTTTTCTACCTGTAACAGTTTATCTGAACTTTGTAATACAATCTACAAAACAAACTTTCATATTGAATAACATAAAAGATTAACAAATAAATTAGTCATTTATTTTCAGAGTAATGACAATGGCAATAAACGAATATCAATTCAACACCAAACTAGCAAACCGGGGTTTCTTTTGTGGGAGCAATATAGCGAAGTACATAGAAGCGTTGAATAGGGGTTAATTCCAGAAAAGGTAATGTTTTGACTGATCTTTGTACAATCAGATCGTAGCTGGGCGGACTTGAACAAACATGTACAAGAATTACGTAGCTAACCAACTAAATTTCATAGCATGGAGTCCGATGAATACGGGCATAAATATTTTAAAATGCGAACGAATGATCACTTATGATCACTTATGACTTTAGATGTAGTGAAAAGGAAAGGCAACGCAGGCGGATGTTTAGTGGAAAAATAAAACAATGGCGGACAAATTCGTCCCAAGGTTTAATTCCAGGAAGATTCGGCAAACTTTGATTAGAATACGAACGGAAATACTTGTAATAAAAACAGTTTCTTAAATATTCGTACTGTTCCCTACGGAAGCGTATTAGTGCCACATATGCACTTCAAATTTTTTTATTTTCCACAATTTAATCTGTAAAATATACACTTTAATCTGTAAATTTAACATTTTAATCAATAAAATTCACACTTTAAAGTGTAAAATTCTCACTCAAAAGTGTATTATTCACACTTTAATCTGAAAATTGTACACTTATTACTGTAAAATTCACACTTTAATCTGTAAAATTCATACTTTAATCTGTACATTTTACACTTTAAAATGTAATATTCACACTTAAAATTGTAAAATTCACACTTTAATCTGTAAATTTTACATTTAATCTGTAAAATTTACACACTTTTCCGTAAATTTGGCTCATATATACACATACATTAGAGAATATTTATCATTTTCGATGGTTTGATCGAACATAATGGACTGAAATATTTTATTTAGTGAATATTTCAAACTTTGTCTTAATTACAGTGACATCTTTACACAGTGATATTTTAAAAAAAAAACTGAGGGGTTTTCAAATAGATATAAGTGGTTTTATCCCTCGGCTTATTTCCACACACTCTTTGATGATATTTACAATAAAAAATAACAAACAGTGTTGATTTACTGATCATTCAAAAAATAAACGTTAAGTATCATTCTGTCTAAACCTCGATTTAGTAGAAGTACGTTCAGTACTTTGAGTTGTGTACGTACTACAAAAACTTGAAAAAATTAAAATTGTACTGTATACAAATAAATAAAATTGATGTTTTAAACTAGTAAAACGTGACGTCTTATAAACATTTAGCAGCCTTGAAGACTGTGTATTTGCATAAAAGTAAACAAAAAATCAAAACCCCAAAACTTCTACATGTTGCGGCCGCCATATAATTATGTGGTGACCGGCTGGCCGCCAGATAAATAAATAGCGGTCGTTATGACGACTGCTACTTATTTATATGGCGGCCGCCACATATAATTATATAGCGTTCGCCAGAAAGGCGGTCACCTTTTTTTGGCGGCCGTCAGATAATTGACTTGTTGCGACCGCCAGTTATAATGTGGCGGCCGCCTGATGAAATATTATGGAACGCCTCAACTGCCTTATGTAGATAATCTTCATAATATGATGATACTTTAATATTACATGATGGTACTTTAACATTACATGATGGTACTTTAACATTACGTGCTGATACTTCAACATTACATGCTGATACTTTAACATTACATGATGGTACTTTAACATTACATGATGATACTTGAACATTTCATGCTGATACTTTAACATAACATGCTGATACTTTAACATTACATGATGGTACTTTAACATTACGTGCTGATACTTCAACATTACATGCTGATACTTTAACATAACATGCTAATACTTCATTATATGATGGGTACTTCACTATGCGATAGTTCTAAAAATAGGGTTAGGGAAGCGTCGCCTAGGGAACGAAATACGCTAAAACTCAGAACACGTGAATTCCTGTAAAGTTTTTATCACTGAGCTGTTTCTCTGTTTCAGAGATTGATCAGATTGGACTAAGGTCCACTAAAACTATTTTAGATCGAGAAACTCAACAAATGCTACTATTTGATTAAGTGTTGTCTTTTAAATGGGTCATTTTAAATTTTGAAGAATGGCTGCATTGTGAGTTCATTGGGGCTCAGCGCATAAAAATCAGGGGGTACCAAAAGTCCTTCAGGGAATTTTGGTCTAAAAATGTGCATTCAGAACCCAATCTTTTGGCGCTTAGTCAGAGCGAACAACTAATTTTAAAAAAAAGCACCTAAACAAACACTTCTGTCATTCACGTTACATGTAGATTCCTGGAGATCCACGTGAAAGAGTGGGCAATGAAAGCACTGATTTGTTCAACAGTACAGTTACTGCTAAAATCAGATTCAACAGCAATGCAATGCTTTATCCTTTGCATGATCTTATAAGTTGCATTTGTGGTTGTCGTTTGCCTAAATACATTGCACCAAAACAAATCGTATGTTTCGACAATATTTTTATTCAGTAGAGATCCTCTCTCATGAGCTGTAGTGTATTGTGTACTTCTTCAGTTCCAGCTTTTTTTTTTTTTTTTTTTTTTATGTTTGTTTACACATAAATCCACATACAAACATATTTCAGACATATTTCATACATTTCAAGATTCTACATATTGTAATATCTTATTAATCTAAAGGAAATAGATTATACGTGTAGTGTGAAAACGTGTTTTCTTGCAAATATATATATATATATATATATATATATATATATATATATATATATATATATATATATATATATATATATATATATAGAGCAGTAAATGAAAAGAGAAAAAGGGAGATATCGAAGATAAAAAAAAATACAATAGAAAAGGGGGTACATGTATATTTGTTCACAGGTCAATATAATTTTAAAAAAAAAGAGAATAGTTTAAGCAATCACATATGTCATAAAACTTGTTATAATTTCTCACAAATTGTTTGTCAGTGGTTTTCATAATCTGAGTATTTACAGTTTTTCAATAACATATATTTTTCAAGCAGAATCCGGTTTTTTTATTATTTGTAGTTCCAGCTTTTTGACAATATCCAAACTAGTCTCAGTGGACCTAAGTCCTATATGATCAGTCTCTGAAACAGAGAAACAGCCCAATGTTAAAACTTCCCTATTTTTAGAACCACCGCATAGTGAAGTACCATCATATAATGAAGTATCAGCATGTAATGTTGAACTATCAGCACGTAATGTTACAGTACCATCATGTAATGTTAAAGTATCAGCACGTAATGTTAAAGTATCAGCACGTAATGTTAAAGTACCATCATGTAATGTTAAAGTATCAGCATGTAATGTTGAACTATCAGCATGTAATGTTACAGTACCATCATGTAATGTTAAAGTATCAGCATGTAATGTTAAAGTATTATCACGTAATGTTAAAGTACCATCACGTAATGTTAAAGTACCATCATGTAATGTTGAAGTATCAGCACGTAATGTTAAAGTACCATCATGTAATGTTAAAGTATCATCATATCATGAAGATTACCTACATAAGGCAGTTGAGGCGTTCCATAAACTATGTTTTCCACCTGTGACTTTCAGGCTTCCGTAATTTACGCACTTCTTAACATATAAAGTCTCATAGTTTTATCTAAAAAAGTTTATGAGAAAACTCTTAAAAATCAGTCTAAAAGAAGAAAATTGACGTTTGACGAACGAATGTCATCTTCCAAACAATGCAAATTTTAGCTGTTTTCGTTCTCTTTCAATGCTGCAAAAAAAGCAAAAAACAAAGAAAGACCTTAATAAAATGCATGACGATTCACATATATAGAAATTCGGAAACAAATATGTTCTAGATTGGGTGATTTACGTTTTTAGTCCATTAAATCATCACTTTTTTCAGTTTTTGTGAAAATTTTAATCTGAACGGCTCAGTATGATCTATTCCCTGCACCGAGGGAAAAAATTCTGGTCTATTGACTGTTCAAGCATTAAATAATTGTTTTATTACCTAATTCGTTTTTTAGTTTTCCGGGTTTACAATTTGCATATTGCAGATGGTTTTCGTGCCATTATGCAATATCCTAAGATTTTTTTATCTTTAACATGCACCAAACCTGTTGCATGCATTACAACATCTCAATTTAATATTAGTTTACACAAAGAAGGAGGAGTCTTCAACCCAGTAGATTCTAAATAGTCTTTTACCTTATATGAGGCTTCAAAACTGTTGATTTTTGGATACTCCATTTTGATAACATTGAATTTGGTTTCACCAAGTACTAAAAACAGCGTCTATGTAAAGGAATATACATTCCCTGAGAAAGGATGTAACATTATATAATTAGTGCCTGTTTGGGAGGGTAACAGTTGAAATTGACACTCAGAGGATTTCAATTTCAACTGTTATCCTCCCAAACAGGCACTATTTATTTTATTATACTGAATGTCTTAATTTTAGAGATTTTTTTTACTGATTTTATAAAGAAATGACGTGAATTCCACGGCAAACCGTACGCACATAATTTACGCGCATGTAACAATTTGTTGTGTTACCCGTTGCTAAGTGTGTTGCTAACGCTGAGGGTAATAGAACGGATTATCAACTGCGTCTAAACCAATCAGATTTCAGTATTTAACATGAGAGTATAATAACATATCATACATGCGTTCTGATAAACGTTGCCGGTCCAATAGATCACAGTCTATTGACCGGCGGTCCAATAGATCACAGTCTATTGACTGGCGGTCCAAAAGATCGCAGTCTATTGACCTGCAGCCTAATAGATCGCAGTCTATTGACCGGCAGTTCAAAATAGACGCAAATATTTAATTTGTAATAAAACAACAAAATCCCTTTGATTAGGTAATAAACGCTTCTATGTACTTAGCTGTATCTGCATTGCAATTTGTCGACCCTGAATTGATCAACACTACCTTAAGCCGATCCTGACCCGAAAACATCATCATATGGTCGTAATTTCGTTTCAGTATTTTTTCATGATCATCCAAAACTTGAAGTATGATTCTTATCTTTATTGTGCATATCTGTACAACTGAACTGACAATACCATCATATCTTGAAAACTACAGGAAGATTTATCTGAACAAATGATGCAACGTGTGTGCGATTTAATGGATAAAAATATCAACTTTAATAACTGGCATTTCACATAAACAAAATACTAGTAATATTCACATCTTGCATACAGTGTATTTGCACAATGGAACTGCAAAACAAAACAAAACAGTTTTATCTTGAAAAATGTAGGATCGAAGAGGTATCCGGGCAAAAGGGGTACTCTGTATGCAACATTTTGTTAAAAAATGACTGAGTTTAACAGCTGGTATTTATCTCACGATTTATTAAAATCAAAATCGAAGTAATATAAACATCATGTTATTTTAACAACGGCAAAATTAAAAAAAAAAAGTTTTCAAAAACTGTAGGGGGAAGGACAAAAAAGGTACCCTATCTGTAATATTCTGCAATAAAATTTCAACACCTGATACTTTCCGCAAAATATAATTAAAATTTATGACTTTGCATTCATCTGTGAGATATTAAGTTTAAAAAACATATGTATAGAAGTAGGAGCAAGAATTGTAAACCCTCATTTGAAAGGGTCAAAGAGGAAATTGTTTATTACTTTCACTGTGAGAAACATATTTATAAAAAAAATGGTGACATGGAAAGTTTTAATAAGTGATGGAACCTGATAATGTTTTAAGAAAAAGGATAATTATTTTTTATGCAGTTACAGATGATGTTATACAATTGTCTATTGCAAAAGCATGATTAACGTAAAATTATAGTTGTCTACATATTTTCATATGCATGTGTTTGCATGAATGATGTATAAATGTTAAAGAGAAAAACCTCTCACGAAAGTTTACAAGTTTATATATTTATATATAACTGTATGTAACTTAGTACTTGGTGATCCCAGGGCCCCAACCCTGGCACCAAATATATTGCTTTTTATTAAGTGATTGGACAATAAAAGGTTAAAAAAAAAAAGTTTAATTTTGGTGTTTTTTTTTTAATTATATAAATACTAAAAACCTAGCTCCAGGTTAAATGTACATCTCTAATACTAATATATGTACATTTTTAATCAGCAAAATAAAACCTTCTTTTTAAAAACTGTAGGAGTTATTAGGCCAGTAGAGTTATATCTTTTATCATCTGCCATTTTATGCCATAAATGACAAAGTTTCACGGCTGGTATTTTTTGCAAAGACCCAATATGTAATATTAGACTAGTATTTATTTGCATAAATTATCAAAAATCAAGATTAAGAAAAACGTATGCTTAAATATATGTACAATAGGTCTGCAAAAAAAATCAGTTACCTCCTAGGTATTCGCAAACCCGTCATTTTATCAACTGGATTTTCCTACGGAAACCCCAGTTACAATTTAACAAGTCCACCTTGTTCTCTCTCAAGTGTAAACAGATCTTGTATTTAATCATCGTACGGGAGTTTAAACGTCGACAGTTAGGTTTTTATTGCAAGAAAAAAGAAACCCTATATAATCCACGTACTAAAATAATATTCATATCATTGTAATGAATAAAGTATAATCGCCATTACTTTTCTGCAGCCAAAGGAACAGAGTGTTTTATCTATCTATCTATCTATCTATCTATCTATCTATACTTATTAGAAATACCACTGGCTCAACAAATTATGAAGAATTTGAATTATTCAGAACTTTAGTATGTACTTATCCCCGGCAATGCTCTCAATTTATTATTAATGCTCTAAAACTAAGACAATCAAAATTTTCACGTTGACTTTTAAATATGTAATTTATATAACCAGTGACATATAGGTCCGATGGGCCGGGTGCTATTTTCTTGTATTATTGTTTCACTGTATTATTGTAACATGCAAAATGCACATGTCACTATAATAAATGATTTACTTACTTACTATCTCTTTGTTAAAAAATTAAATTAAATTACAAAATAAAGTAAATTAAATTACAATCTGAAAACATCTGAAGGTTGTAATTTACTTTAATTTCTTATTTTATTTATATATGCATTTGATATATATATATATATATATATATATATATATATATATATATATATATATATATATATATATATATATATATATATATATATAAGGACAAATAAAAAATAGCATGAAATAGCACGCCTTTCAAAGCAATTTCAGAACAAGACTAGTATTTAAAAGTTTTATTCATTTATCTAGTTCGTTAACGTTAATTAAAAGTAAAGACATTTTAACTTAATATCATGCTGTTTTGTAGAAATCAATGAACACTGTTGATTTTGGGATTCAGTGTGAATACATGTATATTGATTACAGAACTATGAAAGATATGGGAATGTAACAACCGTTAATGATACAACGCCGCTTAATGCTATAAAAAGCATTAAGCGTTGCAATTGCAACGCTTAATGCCATAAATTCTTGCATTAACAGTTGACATCTTCAACTGTTAATGATAAATCGCCGCTTAATGATATAATTGTATCATTAAGCGTCACAATTGCACAGCAGCCCTAACGCTTAATGAAACAAGCAAATATCGACATCCTCAACCGCTAATGATACAAACTTTATATCATTAAGCGTTGCAGTCGCACCCTTTAATGATACAAAATTGTAATAAAGAATGTAAAAACATCTTTATCTTTTCCTCAATTGGCTCAACAATTGTACATTAAGTACATTAAGTGGTAGATAGAATATATATATATATATATATATATATATATATATATATATATATATATATATATATATATATATATATACTGTATATATAGAGAGAGAGAGGTGAGATGGAGAGAGAGAATCGATATATCAGACACAAATAGATAGATAAATGGATCGATGCAATGGTAGATGGATTGATGAACGGATAGATAAAATGATGAATGGACGGGTGTACAGATAGATAGATAGATAGATAGATAGATAGATAGATAGATAGATAGATAGATAGATATTTAGATAGATATTTAGATAGATAAAAAAACATCAATAAGTATAAAACAACAGAAAATAAACTGAATCAAACTCATTTTAATCAAGAGAAATTAAAAACAGACAAAATGTGAAATATATTCTGAAACAAAAGCTTAAAAGATTAAATGTTGTTCAAGTTATTTGATAAACTGGCTTTTAAATAATGTTTAAACATCTTATCATTGCTTTGATATGGCCTAAAAAAATAGCACACGCAGGGCATTAATGAGCATCAGTGTTTATTAAGACTCATGAACTAGCATGATATTGATGAAAAGTTTTATTATATATGACCCCCAAGTTTGTTCTTTGAATATCTTGTTTAAAATATTCGTTACAAAATTGGAAATGTCTACAGCTACTGTCTGGAAGCTGGGTACATGTAAACTTATTTCTTTTTTTCATATTTTGGTTTTTACTTTACTACCGGTAGTGTCAACATGCTCTGTTTCTGTATTTAATGTCTTGAACCTCAAACCATCGATTGTAAACCTCTCGAAGGTTAAGCCACGCATGGTGCCAAAATGGGGAAGCAATAACTCTTTTTAACTCTAAAACAAGTCCGCTTCCAGAACCTACAAGTCTTATTATTCGACGCACACTTACAGGTGAAGGGACAGAATGCAAAACATTTGGAGAAATGTACACCATTGGACATGGTGTGTCGTCAATGATGGTACGGAATAATGTGTTAACATTCCTAAGACGAAACCTATAACTAGGTTCCCTATCCAAAACAATGTGAAGTATTTTCCACCATATTTCTTTCGGCAATTCGATAGACGCGCCGTGGATATGGCTGTTATTGGCTTCCTTGTTTGATTTCTTGGAAGAAGTACTTGGACACGTTTCATTGTCTGAGACATGGCGCTGATTGTTTACACCAGGGAGCATGTTCTCGTTGCATTTGACAACAGAAGTGTGGGTGGCCTTTTACATGTTGAGGGTGTTTCTTTTTCCAGTCCGTCAACAGCATTGTCACAGCTTTCATCTGACTCTCTAGGATGGGGACTATTGTATTCATCCGAAACATTTGGTGGACTGTTGGGGTCAAGTAGAAAATCTTTACTGCATTCGTCAACAGTAGAGGGGATACAATTACTGGTTAAATTTTTTTCTTTTTCTATATCACCAACATCATTGTCACAGCTCTCATCTGACTCTCTTGGAAAAGGACTTTTGTATTCATCCAAAACAGGCGGTGGACTGTTGGGGTCAAGTAGAAATTCTTTACTGCATTCGTCAACGGAAGAGGGGATACAATTACTGGTTAAAGGTGTTTCTTCTTCTATGTCACCAACATCATTGTCACAACTCTCATCTGACTCTCTTGGAAAAGGACTTTTGTATTCATCCAAAACAGGCGGTGGACTGTTGGGGTCAAGTAGAAATTCTTTACTGCATTCGTCAACGGAAGAGGGGATACAATTACTGGTTAAAGGTGTTTCTTCTTCTATGTGACCAACATCATTGTCACAGCTCTCATCTAACTCTATAGGAGAAGACCTATCCTCGTTAACAGAAATGTTACAGGCTGAAAACGTGTCATTTTCCTTCTGCTGAAAACTGTTTTCGCTCATCAACTCGTCTACACGACCATTCTGTAGTTCGTTTTCATTGTGTGTTTCAATATTTTCTATGATGTACTCTTTTGTTTGAGGATGTATGTCAATGCTGACATAGTGTTCACCCTGACCCTCTGGGAAATATCCAAGACAAAGCACGTTTAACCCTTCATCAAATTTTCCATCATTAGAAATAATTTTGCAATGCATTAAGCCATTTGCAGATATAATCAAAAATTGCAGATTTAGCTCTCGAGCTAATGCCTGCAAAGTAAGATTATCACCATACTCTCCGTTTTGTGACATTTTTTGAATATATTCTGCAAAATCTTGACAGACGAACGATCTATAGAACTCGCCATGCTTCTTTAAATGATCCACAGCACTTGTGCGGAGACTAGAAGCTGTTCTAAAAATGCCAATCATTGATAGTTGATGAACTACTGCCTCAAATTGGCAGTTACCATCTCCCTTAGGATCAAACAAAAGTGTGACTGAATCGTTTTCTATTAAATCTAGGCCTTCCAATCTGTCTGTATGAGAGAAAGGAATAAGATATTTCTTTCTGTGTTCATTGTTCATCGTATGCATTTTTCTGAACTTCTCTTTCTGTATTGTCTCACTTGTGATATTTTCAACCCCTACCCATTCTGTTCTAGAAGAACTCGACCTTGGATCTTGAAACTTAACAAGGTATTTATGAGATCTTAGCCTCCTTTCTACTATCCTTCCGGAAAAATATATCTGCGTCTTGGAATCCTTGATTTGCCTGTGGGGAAGCGAATCAGAACCTTTTCTCCAATCTCATACATTGATGGTAGTGACGCTTTCATTCTATATCGTTGCATTCTGTTTGCGCATCTTGCCGTCGAGTTTCTCACCCGTTGTTTCAATAATGAAATGTTTGGAGTAGCTTTGTGTTTTTTGTGCTGTCGGCCAAAGTATATTTCAAACGGCGTCTGATAATTGAGAACTTCCATTGCTGTTGTGTTCATAGAATGCACGACTGTTGGCAGATCTGTTACCCAATTTGAACCTTTTGTCGAGATTTTGAGAAATCCAAGTTTTCTTCTTAACGTTCTATGAGACCTTTCGCACTTTCCTTGTGATTCTGCGTGATAAGGGCGACTAGTAATTTTCTTAACTCCCTTTTTTAATAACAGTGAGTCAAAGGATCCTTTAAATTCAGTCCCATTGTCACATTGAAGAACTTTTGGAGTTCCATATTCTAAAAAGACATCATTCATTGTTTTGCATACGAGTTTGCTTGATTTGTTTTGCAAAGGTCGACAAATCAAAAACCGGGAAAATACATCAATGACAGATAGAATGTACTGGTATGTCTGCCCATGGCATTGGACTGGTTCTGATCTCATATTTATGAGATCGATTTGCCATCGGTCACCGATATTTTTTGAAATGATTGATTTAAGTGGGGGCTTGTTGGTGAACTTAGCATACTGTCGTGCATATATTTTGCTTTTCGCTAATTCACTTTGGATACGACGTTCACTTATTCCAGTGAACTCTTTTTGAATCCGATGGTTGAGCGCTCTAGCGCCACTGCCTTGAGCATCATTGAATTTGTTTTTAACAATATTTTGCAAATCATCTTTTAATAAGACTCTCTTGCCTCGGAAATGTAAAACGTCCCTCCTAACAGAAAAGTCAGATTTAGCACGATAGAACTGAAGGACAGCTCTTTTCTGTTCTAAGGATCGTTCTTTGACTGCCACATTAAATGATTTGTTTATAAGTGATAGAATGGTATTATATCTTTCTCTTGAAAACGGACGTATAGATCGAGTTTTCTTGTCCATGGCATACTCTGTAAGAGTTCTGTCAAATAAAAAAAAATCAAAGATTATTACACAACCACTAATGCTTGATAGTAATGTTATAGACAAAAACATTAAAGAACTAATATTATGACAAAGGCAATTCCTTGTTTTTTCCTGCCAAACACATTTTAATGACCAATTTTTTTTTTATTTCTAGTAACAGTTATGTGTATTTTATGTCTAACAAAAGGACTTATTGTCTATATGCAATTTTTTTTTTAACATGAAGAAATAAATTACTTTGTGATTGACATATCAAATGAAATAACGTACATGAATGTGAGTGTTAGCTATATTTTTACTACAGTAACTTGATCAAAGGGTCAGATTACATGGAGTTGCCAGACGCGGATCATCAGATAAGAAGTAACCCGTAGCGTCGAGTTTGATTTAATGATTCGCGCCTTGCAACGAGACGTGATCTGATTCTTTGGAACATGATCCCCTATGATAATAAATTCATTAGATACCTTTCCGCAAGGTAAAATACAAAACAAAACAAACCATCATACTTATTGAAAACAATTTAATTCAAAGTATATATTGAAAACGGTCTAACAAGCAAAATTGATTTATTGGGTACCACGTCATTAGCTTCAGAGCGGTGGTATAATGTAATACATGTAACTTCGCTTCGCTTCTTGTTTGATCTGCTGATTCACCCCTTGCTATTCCACATGATCCGAACCATTAGATCAAGTTATGATCATATATACTGTAAACCAAATTTTATTCGTGTCTGCTTTATTTCGCGATTAACTTTAGATAAACTGGTTTGCGACGACTAATGTTCGCTACCAAGCCTTATCAAGAACCCGTTGTTATACATGTAACAACCATACAACAACAACTGGTTTTTAGCGAGAAATATTCGCGACGACGAGGCTCTTATTACTTCGCGAAAATTTCTCGCACGCAAATAAATGTTGGTTAACAGCATATGCAAAACCGGAAATATAAATCTTTCGCTTTTTAAGCCGTTAGCGAATACGCTAGACGCTTTGTTCCAACTAACATTTGTGGTTACTAAGGCATGGAATGTATCATCTATGTTAGAAACCTTAAAGTAGCCCGAGTATCGCACTACGTCATAATATTGTTTCGACATTTACATAGCGTTTTAGATTCCCGGTATTGATTTTGCTTTACATCGCTCTTGTAAACAAAGGCAATAATAAGCAATTAGAACGGTAATATATATATTCTATGAGAGATAGAAATGATTCATGTTGAGAAACTCGATTCTGTTAAAGTAAAATGAAAAACGAAGTTTCTGATTAACCAGGGTCTCAGTTATACTTATATCTTAGAACTTTGTTATGATGCCCCCCCCCCCCCCCCCGAATTTTTTTTTCTTTTACTAAAACCGGTTTAAATTTAGAGACAGAAGCTATTTCGAATTTAATCCATCGTCAATTAATTAATGTTTAAATGAAATCTAACATTGTTGACAGATCTAAGCAGAAAACTGTATAAAAATGTGATTTTTACGGATTTTTTTTTCGTCAGAGTCTACTTGGTTTAGAGCTTACATGTATAGCGTGAAAAGTAATCTGTCAACATATGATTTATTCTAGCAAATCTTGTTTCTAAGATGTCAATCTATAGACAAAAATTTAAGTTTAAGTCCATAAAATAGTAAAAAAAAAATGACCAAACACGATGCATGCATCTCATTTTTTAATTTTTTTTTTTTGATACATCAGGTCCATAAGGCATACTTAAATATACTTACAACAATTTGCGCAAAATTATTGATGAGATATGGATTACATAAATGTTTATACTCTATTTTGTATGTCCAGTTCTAATTTTCCTAAAATTTGTAATTATTTAAAAACGGACGTCTGGCAAATTTCATTATTGTCAATAATTGTTGCAAGGGGAGAGGTGATAGAAAACAAACTAGCATGTAAACATACATATTGTCCTATGTATATGTATTGCTAGAATGTATGTCTATCATTTAAAACTAATCTTTTAATGATTGATCCCATTAAGTGCCAAGGATAGGACTACCTTAAATAAATGGATGGTAACGACCAGCATTAGTGGATTATTTATTGGAATACTTGTTGCAATGATCAATTATTCTAAAGCAAGTATAAAATACGAAACATATATATCAATGTTATTATCCAGCTTCCTATCTACCTGCGGTTTTGATAGAAAGTTCACATAGGAAATGAGACGCAATATTCTGAGACGTTCAATTTCCTATGAATGCACTTTGCTAATTCATGCGCCATGAGCACAAACGTCACCACGTGTTTTGAGTATATTTATTTCGGTAAGAATAACATTTAATGAAAAGTTCAACCTTATATAACCAATTGGATATGTACTTTTGAAAAAATTATCAACATCGAATTATATCTACTCCTAAATTAAAAAGAGTTTTCTCTACAAAGTTTCTGGCACTATATTATAGCCGCGGAAGCGTACTTAATAACATGCTAATATGGCTATTTCATGTATGTTTCGTATCCCTGACTGAGAGCGTATATAATGGCTTTACAGCGACGATAAACATATATTTCATACAAAAAAAACCCAGTATGAATATAAATATAAGCATTGGATGCTTATTTTTGGATGTCGTCGGTCCTATGACACACCAATGCGGTGCAGACAAATTATCATACCGCGCTAGCGCGCGGTATTCAATTTGTCTGCACCGCATTGGTGTGTCATAGGACCGACGACATCCAAAAATAAGCATTCAATGCTTAAAAATACAATCGTAAGAGCATTTATTTCTTCATAAAATATCAATCTTGATTCCAGTGGGTTTTTTAAGCGAGTTCTGTGTGTTTGTGTGTGTGGAGAGAGAGAGAGAGAGAGAGAGAGAGAGAGAGAGAGAGAGAGAGAGAGAGAGAGAGAGAGAGAGAGAGAGAGAGAGAGAGAGAGAGAGAGAGAGAGAGAGAGAGAGAGAATCAAATTGATTCATCAATCAATATAATAAAAGCTCATTACTGTTAACACGTTTACGGTTCTCTACATAATCTAATGAAATTACTAATAGTGAAGAAAACAAGTTTTACGATGGAATATGCCTTGCGAATACCATCCCGCTTTCATGAATATATATGCGGTTTATCTGTTTCTATACATTTGTTTATTTATACTTGTCTTTAAAGAACAATAAATAAATAAATATATTGTTACCTGCAGGTTTTATACGATGTCCAAATCTTGTACTAGAAGGTATCTTTGAAAGTGTAAATGGCGTTCTCTGGGGTGTTGCGCACTGCATAGTCAATTTGTTCCGGTCATTATTCGATGTCAAAAAAAGGGGGTCATTGTTTAGAACACAGTTCTATATATAAGTAATACATTTTTAGTTGTAAAAAGAAAAATTAGTTCGATTTTGTTTTGCGATTTTGAACAGCGTAATACGATCGATTCATCATTGCGGTGTGTGTGCGTGCGGGAGGGAGGGGGGTGACACATGCTCAATGATTTGATTGTTTCAATATTTCTAAAATTAAAAAAGAAGATTTGATATGTTTTGCTTTGTATAGTATAAACATTGTACTAAACTAAAATTACCTAATTAAATTAAAGTTGCTTTTTTTATCGTTGTAACGTATAATGTCTAATATGCATGACAGAAATCCGAATTAAATATTACGGGGAGGGGGTCAATTTTGTTTTTAATCTTTTGACGGCATGTGTGAAGAACAATTCTTACGAAAATTTCAAAACATAATCTACACTGCTTACATTTACATATACGAGGATTGTCCAAACAAAATCGAGGACACATGTAATTTTATTCAAAATAACGGCACTATTATCAGGAAAGCATTATACTATTATGATAAAGAGTATATTAATGTATATGTATGAAAATCAGAGCAATGTACATTTTTGTATTGGAGTTATCATTTTATATACATTGCCTATACAGTCTGCATGTTGAGTTATAACGACGTCCTTAAAAAGTCGTAGTCCTGGGTTTACCCGAGAATGATTTACCGCATTCACAGTCTGACCAGAAGGTACAATCGAACGCTCCATAAAAATTGCTTGTTTCACTTGTAGATAAATTGACTCGAAATATTCTATGTTTTTTCCTGTTTCCAGCATCATTTCTTTTTGTTTCTATTTGTGTTTTACTAAAAACAAATAGTGAAACGGACATTCCATACTTCAAAAAAAGTCACTATCCGTTTGAATCCTCACTGAAGCCGCGTTCCTACCCCCCCCCCCCCCTCCCAAGCACACACATATCTTACTCATTGATTGAATTCAATTTGTATCCAGTTGTCATATTGTAAGTTTTGAAGTTTAACTCACCAATAGTAATTTCGAAATAAACAAACTGAAACAAAAATATAAGGTTATTTTAATAGTGAAGAAATTCATAATGATTCCATGTAGCAAAAGAGATAGACGCCCACCCTCCCTCCATCAAAACCACCTTAACGAACTCCGATCCTCAGCAATTTTCTATAACTCTAAATTGTCCAGATTTCTTTTTTATTCGTACCATAAATCTGCCATTTATATGTACAAATTTAATTAGACTTGCAGATTTAATATTAACCACATCTATTGAACGATCTGCTTGGCTTGGTGACTCCACGGAAACCTAGTACATAATGGTAAAGGGGTCCGAGCAACCGATGCACCTGTAAAACCGGGTTTTTTTCTTATTTGTCTCAACTTGTATATTTGTTCCATTATATCCATTGTAGCAAAAATTTTAATAACTTCATAAAATGCATGGATATCATAAAAAAAATTCTTTTTATTTTATTTCGTTTTTAAAGTTTGAAGGATAAATCACATTTTTATAATGAAAAAAAAATAGTTAGCCTGCGTTGATGTAGCCCCCCCCCCCTCCCCTCTCACAAAAATAAATAGATAAATAAATAAGACTAAGAGATACCATTCAATACCCCTTCTTTATAACACATGATCTATAAATTAGTTCGTAAGATTAGAGATAATAGATAAGTCCATTAGTTATATTACAAGAAAAGCTTTCCATTCGGCTCCCTTTAAGCAGCGGGCCTCCCATGGGCAATCACGCAAAAATCACGCAGTTGTTTTAAATAAGTTCATTATCAATGTTTTTTGTATTCGCTAATTTACCTGTGTATATAGGCAATCATGTGAAATTGTAAATATATTCTCGCTTTTTATATTTGACACAATATAGCATCTGATTTTTTTCAATGTACATCGTATGAATATGATCTAACAATTTGTAAAAATATTGTAAAAAAAAAAAAGCTGTTAAAAGATTAATTTCACGCTATGAATTGTGAGCAAAGTGTATTTCAGCTAAAACTGATGTTACAGGCATGAAGCACCGTTTTTAAAAGTGGGGGGGGGGGGGGGGGTGATAAAAAAATTAATAATTCACCTTGACATATTAGATCTGCCTTGTTTAAGCAAATATTCATCCCATTGCTTTATGAACACAATAATATTTCAATCATTTTTACAATTTTGTATCATTAAAGGGTGCGACTGCAACGCTTAATGATATAAAGTTTGTATCATTAGCGGTTGAGGATGTCGATATTTGCTTGTTTCATTAAGCGTTAGGGCTGCTGTGCATTTGTGCCGCTTAATGATACAATTATATCATTAAGCGGCGATTTATCATTAACAGTTGAAGATGTCAACTGTTAATGCAAGAATTTATGGCATTAAGCGTTGCAATTGCAACGCTTAATGCTATTTATATCATTAAGCGGCGTTGTATCATTAACGGTTGTTACATGGGAACGCAATGAGGCATTAGAACTAAAAAAAAATTCTACAGAATTCTATGTCAACTGTAGACAAAGAGAAAACCCTGGTCTAACAACGGGGTCTGCCCAGTAACCAGAAAGTTCATTGAATCGAAGGTCAAGTTGTTCGAAGGTTCATTAGTCCGAAAGGCTCACTAGTCCGAAGTTCATTAGTCCGAAACTCGGTGAAGAAAATATTGTGAAGATTAAAATAACTAAAAGGGTCGGGTTTGATTAATCGTTCATGGAGGATTAGAAAACAAAATATTGCGAAAAGAGGGTACAATAATATGAATTGTTATCTCTATATTTACATTGTATATTCCCCATATGTTTGCACTGGAAATCTGCGACGATCAATTTTCCATGAATACACTTGCTAATGCATACGCTATGTGCACAGATACAAACGTCTTCACGTCTCTCTCTCTCTCTCTCTCTCTCTCCGGAAAATCAGAAACTCTTCTACGCTTATTTATGATCTATTTGTAAGCACTTCATTTTTTAATGATATCTTTAGATGTGTACGAAAGTTACAATGAAAATGTTTAAAATAAAATCTTTCGGAATCAGAACGATATTTTATCGAGTATGATCTATTTGCAAGCACATCAATTATTTTACTATAGATACAGATGTGTTCAAAATTTACAATAAAAATGTTTAAAAATAACATCTTTTGGGATTAGAACTTAGATATTTTATCGAGTATAATCTTTTTGTAAAAAAAAACACCAAAAAACCATTCACTTGTACAATAGAAGTAATGTTTTATAGAATGAACATTTTAAATAGAAAAATCAAAAAAGTTTACTGATAGAAGGTTTACATGCCATATTTGAAATACCTATTAAGTGCAAAACAAAATCATATTGAAACAAAACTTAATAGACGTATTCAATAATTTTGTTTCTCCCACCTAGGCTGGTGTGAATGTTTATTTATCTCCCACAAAAATGGGGTAGGCGGTTGTATACTTTATCATTCTAGAAATAATGTTTAGGAATTTTTATTGTAAAGTTTGCTGTAAAATTTATAACAAAGAGGTTTAGCAGACCAACGGGTACGCGTACTTGTACGTGTAGGTTACAAGTTAGAACTACGCATACCATCTTACATTATTTTTCTTGTTTAGCAGTTATAACATGTACCAGTACCTGTACGTGTAAATGTTTTAATGTTATTCTAGATATCCTCTCCTACTAAGCTGAGAATTTTAGTCACTGTTTGGGGCCCTATATTTCCAAAAATGTGACATGGGTCACAAATAAAATAAATGAACATTTTAGGTCCTCACCTTTATATCCAAGTGGTTTTTGGATGATTCACATTACTAGCATTTCGGGTGCCAACCTCCTTAAGCCAGTTATAACTGCATAGTCTATGGTTTTTCCATATGAATAAGAAAATCCACATGAGTTGAATATATCGTGTACACATTTTATCGATGAATGTATACAATATCAATTTTTGTAACATCTGTAAAATAGCAATAAATCTCATAAGTGGGTTTATTATCAAGAGCTGTCAAAATCGGGTTGTTAAAAAGCAAAAGGCGCGTGTGAATTTCTGTTGAGCTGTACAGTGGAATAGCTGAATCGGTATACATCTAAATTTAGAGAATCTAAAATATACAAACCATCAAACAATAATTTAAATAACACCTGATTCAGATCATAGTGATCGAGGGAAAAAGCCACATACATTCTTGGATGCATTAGAATTTAATTTCCTTCTTTAAGCTTAATCTAGCGCCATCATGTGTAACCTTTAATCCCGCCGTCTGGAAAAGGAAATCTGTAATAATATATTCATTTTCCTTATGCTTCTTTTCAACATCATAATGAAAATTCAATTAATGAAGAATTTTAAAAAAAATTGTGCCTCAGAAAACAAAATGTCAAAATTATTGAAATAATTGCTAATGCAACTCAATTCTTATTAAACATATAAGACCCAAACAAACGGTCACCACATTATAAGGGAATTGTCACGATTTTAGTCAAGATCTGTTTTTCCTGGTTTAATGCTTACAATGCACTAGTAAGGCATTTCTGATAGTCAACCAAACTGTGAGCGTCAGAGATATAAGTGAGATATAGAGATCACAATTCTTTGTAAACAAGGTTCAGGTCTTGTAGTTGTTTACTTTTTGAATGTTGAAAAGAAAATTCCAGGTTTAGACCTAAAATGAACAATACAAAAGCTTGAAACTGTTTATTTGTGTTCAAAGGAAATAAACACGTAGAAAAAAAACAGGTTTAAAAAAAGTTTTACTGGTTTATTAAACCAATGTAAATAAAATATTTTTACACTGTAAGCCTTGTTTTTATAACAAAGCATTGTGTGCTATCTATCTTGCTTACATCTCTACGATTGATTCAAATCTTGGTTGATCATTAAAATGGATCACCTAAGCATTACAAGCAAATTGACCAAAATCCTGAGAATACCCCTACCGAGTTAAAAATTGAAGTACGATAATTTTCCCCCAAAAAGTAGACAAAGGGCGTTACCCGGTTAACAGAAAACACTGAAAGATGAAACTTGTGCCACGAAAGGTTCAAGTTGTCTGCATTAAAATTATGTGTCGGTTTCAAATATTGTGTGATATTATATTAGTTAAATGAAAGCATACCACATTATGAATTCAATATGCGGCGCGATGACAAAATCGAAAAGATAAAATAAGTAAATGGTGAAGAAAATCGCGAGGAAAAGTACTCTTCAGATAAATAAAAATTGAAAATGTAGTCAAACTTAATCAATATTCTTTCATTTACCAATTAATAATTACGCAGTTTTATAAGATTTTATAGCGGATTGAGTGATTTTTTAAAGTTTAAATTTGTAGTTAAATGGTGACATCAGCCTTTGAGACGTCGCAACGTTAACTATCAAAGTTTTGTTAAAAAGTAGACTCAACGGCAATTTTAAAGTAAATACCGGTATTTACTTTAAAATCCCGGTAAATAAACAAAATCGCATAGAAATGCATTTATTGATTATATAGTCAACCAACAAAAGAAATAATCAGACAAATACTGTGACATTAAACTAAAAAGAATAGACTCATATCGGGAAGGCAGACGTTTTGTATTATTGCTTTATTTTGTCGTGATAGTCACCCAGTGAAAGGTATTTGTAAATGATTTGTTAATATCTCCATGAAGGGTTTTTTTTTCAACTAGTATATCTAAGAGTCGATCCAGAACAATGTGGAGTACTTTTTATGGTATTTTTTATATTCTTTATGTATTACACAAGCATTTAATGCCTTACATTTTAGTATATATTGTTTTATCAGCTGTTTTACCTAATCAACAGTTGGGCTAAAGGATAAATGAAACTGAAATAAAAACTCATCCATCTGTGAAGGGTTCCCGCCATTGGTTTCACGCTCATATTCACCGGTGCATTCACCGTGTGCACACGACGGTCGACAAATAGTGAACTCGCACAAAAAGGCAATATTAAATCTGTTTTTGGTAAGTAAATAATTACGGTTATGTTTTTTAATATCTACACTTGCAATCATATCGCTCTTTTCAGTCCATATGATGTAATGCTGGCCGGTGTGTTACTACGCACTTTAAAAAAATTACGCATTTTGAAAATTGTTTTCAAAGTGCGTCATTTTGGACCATCTTAACGCACTTTGAAAAAATATTTTTTTTTAAGTGCGTAAATATCGACGATATCAACGCACTTTGAAAAAAAAATTGTCGATTTCCTGAACTTTCAGATAGATTGGTAGTAAAATTTAATCCTGTTATATCGTCCTATTTTTTATTTACGAGTAAATTACTTTCTCGCTAAAGGAATGGATATTTGCCAATTACCTACTGTAAAGATAATGTGACTAATAATTTAGTATTTAAGTATAGACATGGGATTTTTTTAAAGCAGTAATTATATATCAAATTCCTTTAAATTTCAACAAAGACATAAATGTAAATAAGGCATCTCCTTCTTCGTCAATTTTTATTTGTGTGTAAAGAACACCTTTAAAAAAACCCAAGAAACCCTCGCTCATATTAAATATTATAGATCCATATTCAAAAATCCCTGTCGACGCGATTCTTAGGACGAAATTCATAATTTTCCTTTCGAACTGAAGGGATATTTCAACAGAAGTAGCCGTCAAATTAATAAGTGTTAAATATTAAATTATATGCTTATAATTGGCTGAAATGTACATTCAGTATAAAAAATGTTCAAATAGTATTTCAAAATTGAATAACATTTTTTAGTTATCCATTTTATAATTTTGTTTTTATAATTTGATGCTTAAAGATCTTCTTTATTCCACACAAGAATTAAAATTTAAATAACGACTGAATTAAATTCAAAAGCTAGCTACCTTAGACTTCGACGTCATAAACTGGGTTAGAACAACGTTTTTAACGTTTATTAATACATTCATGGTTCGTTTAAGAAACAAAGAATTTAAAATTCATTGTTTATACTTCAATGTGCTGTGAAATTGATTTGAACAACCATCGCTTTATAACCCGCCAAGTTAGGAAGGGGAAGAAATATGAAATGTATATGTGCCCTATTGAATCTTTTTGTTTTTCTTTTCAATGACCACGGCAGGTCCAATAATCCCCTTTAAAGAATAATTTATTGTTCCATAAATCTAAACATTTGTATCTGATCTCTAATAAATTGGCAAACACAAATAATCGGGCCTCTAGGAGGAACTGAATCCAGTGGTAGGATAAATGTTCCATGTAGGAAGCTCATGTAGTATGCATCAGCGAACGAGAAACGTTCTTGTCAATACCATCTGACGCTATTATCTCTATTGCTGAAAGAATGGATCGCCGTATCGGTTCATCGAAAACGAAATATCAATTAATATTTCATGTAGAAACACAACTATAAATTTAAATGTTTAAAAAAAATCAGAATTTATTTTTTCGAACTGCGTTAAGATTCAAGATGTAAAAAAAATGTTGGTCTACACTTATAACGCACTCTGAACAATTTTTTCAAAGTGCGTAATTTTTTCAAAGTGCATTGCCACACCGCTGTCGTATAATTAAAAGTCTGCCTCGTAATATGAACCGGCCGGACCTTTAATGTTAACATTTAAGGTCCGGCTTTCCCCTATAAGAAAAGGTCCTACCCGTAGTCACTTGCTTAAGTCTTAAAGTATTTATTTTTTTTGCTCATGTACATATATTAAAGATGTCTTTGTTTACATAATCCAATCAACCATTTGCGTATGGTACATGTAGGACCGTATTACTGAATAAATTACTTGGTGAAATAATAGAGCCTTGGACTTTCAGTAGGATATCACTATCTATTTCTTGCGTCAAAACAAGTTAAAAATGACGCTGGTTTCAGCGATATATACACCGATTGCATAGTCTTCGTTCTAAAGCCAGACGAATCTTGTTGATTTCAAAGGGCCATGACTGAGTTGCCAGCAATGAAATAGACAAATCTACGTCACAACGCCGTTTGACACAACTACCCAAAGTCCAAGCTCTTGTTAAAATGGTTCTAAATATTGATAGCGGGTTAGATTTTGACCAATTGTTTTAGAGTCTGAAAAGAGGAAAATCAGGAGTAGATTGACAATAAATTACACACATCATTTGGTCTTTTTGTATGGTGTCCGGATAGGGCCATTTGCGTTAGCGCGACATCGCGTTCAGGTAAACGAGACATCGCGCTAACACACAACACGCCGTCGCGCTAACGCAACTTTGCACAACACGCCGTCGCGCTAACACACAACACGCCGTCGCGCTAACGCAACTTTGCATAACACGCCGTCGCGCTAACACACAACACGCCATCGCGCTAACGCAACTTTACACAACACGCCGTCGCGCTAACGCAACTTTGCACAACACGCCGTCGCGCTAACACACAACACGCCGTCGCGCAAACGCAACTTTGCACAACACGCCGTCGCGCTAACACACAACACGCCGTCGCGCTAACACACAACACGCCGTTGCGCTAACACAACTTTGCATAACACGCCGTCGCGCTAACACACAACACGCCGTCGCGCTAACACAACTTTGCACAACACGCCGTCGCGCTAACGCAACTTTGCAAGTTTCACAGTCTAGTAGGAAGTCGTGTCCGGAAATATCAGACTGCGCATGCTTAAATATGTAGGCATGCACGCAAGCATGGATGAAAAATAAATAAAATGTACTTTGAAATACATATGCACATATATTATTTTCAATTATTATCAATACATATGAATAAAAATATAATTACTAGTATGTCACTGTATAAGGATATGCTAGAGTGCATATAAATTATTAATAAATCTACCAATTGATAAATTTAGCTTAAATATTTGATGTAATTAATTAATTTAGCAATGATAAATTTATAACATGTACATGTCACAAATTCATATTAGGTGCTCTGTATATTACCAAAGCAAAGAAATTTTAAAATGTAAAATTACAGTTATATAACATGTCACACTGGCGTCGGAAGCAAATTGAAAGTGGGGGGCTAGACTGATCCTCAGAAATATTGAGAGAGAAAAACCTAATTCCCAAAATCATGAAAATCCTAATCCGTGGGGGTGGGGGGTTATGCCTTTTACTCCAACTTCTAAATATTTCAAACGTACGTTACGTCCCCCCCCCCCCCCACCGGTTCCGACGCCTATGTGTCATGAATATATTATTGTTGATTTAATGAATTTTATTAAATATTTAAGGTAAATGTATCAATTGGTAGATTTTATAATAATTCATATCCTTATACAGTGACACACTAGTAACTATATTTTTATTCATATGCATTGATAATAAATGAAAATAATATATATATTTCAAAGTACATTTTATTTATTTTTCATCCATGCTTGCGTGCATGCCTACATATTTAAACATGCGCAGTCTGATATTTCCGGACACGACTTCCTACTAGACTGTGAAACTTGCAAAGTTGCGTTAGCGCGACGGCGTGTTGTGCAAAGTTGTGTTAGCGCGACGGCGTGTTGTGTGTTAGCGCGACGGCGTGTTATGCAAAGTTGTGTTAGCGCGACGGCGTGTTGTGTGTTAGCGCGACGGCGTGTTGTGTGTTAGCGCGACGGCGTGTTGTGCAAAGTTGCGTTAGCGCGACGGCGTGTTGTGTGTTAGCGCGACGGCGTGTTGTGCAAAGTTGCGTTAGCGCGACGGCGTGTTGTGCAAAGTTGCGTTAGCGCGATGGCGTGTTGTGTGTTAGCGCGACGGCGTGTTATGCAAAGTTGCATTAGCACGACGGCGTGTTGTGTGTTAACGCGACGGCGTGTTGTGCAAAGTTGCGTTAGCGCGACGGCGTGTTGTGCAAAGTTGCGTCAGCGCGACGGCGTGTTGTGTGTTAGCGCGATGTCTCGTTTACCTGAACGCGATGTCGCGCTAACGCAAATGGCCCTATCCGGACACCATATTTTTGTTTTTAAATCTCTTCCGGTGTATATGTATTAGCAGAGGGTTTCACAATAGGGCTGCGTTCAAGATCGTAGCAGCTAGCCTAGCCGCTAGGTCGTAGATATCTAAGTCTATTGAACGGACCGCTAGGTTAGCCGCTAGTTGTCTGATTTGAAGTTATAAGATAAGAACTTTTAATTTACCTATTGATTGTCAATTAGATTTATTTGATAAAATTGTTGTACCAGTTTTATTGTATGCATGCAAAGTTTGGGGTTATGAAAATATTGAGATTATTGAACGTGTCCATTTAAAATATTTGAAACATATACTTAATCTGAAAAGTTGTACACCTAGTTACATGGTATATGGTGAAACTGGACGATTTCCTCTGTATATAACCATTTTTACTAGAATGATTTCATTCTGGGCCAACATAATCAATAGCAGTGAAAACAAGTTAAGCAAAATCATATATATGTATGTACGTATTCTTTTTGATAAGGGACAAATATTAAATCCATGGCTATGCTCTTTAAAAAATGTTTTAGATAAATGCGGGCTTTCGAATTTATGGTGTGATCATGAATCGTACCATTATAACTCCAGTTGGATTAAGACAACTATTAACCAAAGGTTAAGAGATCAATTTTTACAAAAATGGCATAACGATATTCAGGAATCGACTAAGGGTGTTATATATAGAATTTATAAAACAAATTTTGAATGTGAACGCTACTTACTCTTGTTACCCAGTAAATTAAGAAAAATATTAGTTAAGTTTAGAACTACAAATCATCATCTTCCGGTTGAAATAGGAAGGTGGGGTATTGTTGAAAGAAGTAAACGTTATTGTAATTTGTGTAATTGTAACAAAATTGGTGATGAATTTCATGTTATATTAGAATGCAAGGCATTAAGTAAATTACGAAGTCAGTTTTTAGATACATATTACTGTTCTTCTCCTAACATTAAAAAGTTTTATGAAATCATGTCTTCAGTCGATTATATCACATTAAGAAAACTGTGTTTCTTTATTTCAAAAATTAATCATATTGTTCGTTCACCCCACTTACTTTCTTGAACTTTACAACTATATTGTATATATGTAAATATGTTTGTTCTTCTTATGTACCTCTTGTACCATTATATGGTGTTGAGTGAAATAAACTGAACTGAACTGAACTGAAGTTGGAAATATTCAACTAAAGACTAATTACATCGACATAATTTGTTAATTTCACGCGGAAATATACATATTAAAATTCATTTTCACTTAAAGGAAGAATAAAATAAACTAAATGAATAGATTTCATGTTTGTTACAAACAAGTAACTAAGGTGGCCATCTTGAATTCGATGCTTAGCATAAAACATTTTGGCTACGAATTTCTACCTAGCGGCTAGGCTAGCATACCGTTCAACTACGTAGCAGCTACTGTCTTGAACGCAACCCAATTAAACACGGGTAAAAGAAGCCCTGCTGGCATTCACACCTGTGCTAATTAGAATACACCCCTGAACTGAGAAAGAAAAAATGTCTCCGCTGTAGTGATATTCTTCTTTTTTATCTCGTGCTTTGTTGAATTATCAGTTGATAAGAACTTATGATAATATACTAATAATTTATACGTTTCTAGGTTTATCACTAGTTTATTATAAGTTAGATAATAAATGGTCGCAAATGTGGATTACCGTAACAGAGGGTATACGTTGACAATATAGTGTATACATGTACGTACTGTGGTAAATATAATGGTGTGAAAAGACAAAAAAAAAATAAATTAGATGATACGTGTACCTATAGTTACAAAGCATGTTTTAATTTACTACAGGTAAATTGTTTAAGAAATAAAAGTGATAATGTTGAAATACTCTCTCTCTCTCTCTCTCTCTCTCTCTCTCTCTCTCTCTCTCATAATTCGTTTTAAGCATAAATAAATCGTTCATTGCGTTTATCCAATTTTCTCCGTTTTTCCCGATCATGATATATTCCCCAAATTACGACATTTTCCCCGATAATGACATTTTTACCGATATGACATTGGGCGCACGGCGGGTGTGACCGGTGTCGTATAATTTAAGGTCCGCCCCGTAAAATGGTCCGGGGCGGACCCTCAATGTTAACATTTAGGGTCCGCCTTTGCCCTAAAAGGGTCCGGCCCGTATAAGAAAAGGTCCGCTTAACATTAAAGGTCCGGGGTACATTTTTTCATTTTTATTTTTTCAATTTCGACTATTTTGTTACAAAATAAGTGGCATTATTTTGTAATTCTTATAAAGGAGTACCTACCCGAGGTGAGTCAGTAAATATCCAGCACAGAGTTTTAATGAAAATACTTATACATGTAGCTTGGTGAACACAAATAAATCACAAAAATTATTACTGTTTAAAACTGGATTCTCATTTCAACTTCAGATTTGCCGGTCTTTCTTTTATAAACAAGAAATGAAACTGATTGGTGTCATTAATTAAACAATGGCTTGAACCAGGTGTTGTATACACAATCTACCCTGCAGGTGTGAGGGGTTCACACCTTCAGGTGTTTGACTGTTTGAAATAATCATGGAAACTATGGACATTTCCAACGTCCTCTTTTTGCACATCTTTCCAATACGATACATGCTTAAAAACGTTACCCTTTTTAAAATCAAATATTCTTTACAATTCAATTACAACGGTACATGCAAGCGATATCATTGCTACTTTTTATTTGCACTAGGGCACAGGGGCATCGTATCCGCTCTACTCTCTATGACATATATATAAATAATACATTTATACATGTATATATGTCATAGAGAGAGGGGGGGGGGGGGATACGACACCCCTGTGACTAGGGCATATTATTAAGTGAAAGTTATGCTAATTATTATAAATTATTCAGTTCTTCAATCCCTCTGTCTATTTGAAACTTTATATTTGGATCGGAGTATAATAATCAAGGAAGGGGGTATCAAAAGGAATTGATTTGTTTATAAGAAATTAAAGACATACATGTAAGATTAGTAAAAAGCCCTATTCATTCGGCTGTATATGCATTTTGCTTCTGGCAAAAAAATTAAAGGAATCCGATTTTCTTCTTATAAAAAAAATAACACACTCAGGTGCTTGAGGACAGGACCCCCCCCCCCCCCCCCGAATTCAGACCCCTGGGGTAGTTGACACTGTTTTGGTGGAAATTCCTTAAAAGTCATGTACACAACATGCTCCAATTTATATTAAACAACCCAACCTGCATATAAAAGATCTTCTTTTCTTATGCAATGGTGGTGGGGGGGGGGGGGGTACATTACTCGTTAATTTTCCGTTAATTTTTAGATATTTAAAATTGAACATGTTGTGTACACGACTTTAATTAAAAGAATTACTATAAAAAAAAGTCAACTTCACCAAAGGTTTAGACCCAGGGGGGGGTGGGGGTGGGGGGTGGGTGTGTGTGTGTGTGGGGGGGGGGGGTGTCCTCATGCACCTGTGGAAAATATTTGTGTGAAAAAGCCAAATGTTCACACTTCGGTAAAATGTTACTCTAGATTCCTGCCTGCTACCCCCACATATAGCATTCATTATTTTTCCCCACATATTTCTTATTGCCATTAGATGAAAATCGATATCGTCAGACATAAAGGACAAACCTACCTTAATATTTTAAGATTATTTCAACGAAACGGACAATCGTTTGCAACGAATTTCATGCGTTTGTCACATTTTTAAAAGTCGTAGGATAAAACTCAATTAAAATATGTTTTACTACTTCTCTTACTTAACATTACACTAATTTTTAAGGACACAATGCATGTACATATATATGTACATGTATCGGTTCTCGCCCCTTTGATTGAAATATTTTACGATGAAAATTATTTATATAAATATTATTACAGTTAATGTGTAACTACTCTGAGTACATTTTAAAAAATAAAACCTACACTGAAGTCAGTTTCATGTCCACTCCAACATTACGTAGTTCAACTGAAAAATATCACAATAAAAATCTATAACAAACTCACTACATTCATGCATGACTATGAAGTTCTTTTAACGAGGCGGACCTTTTCTTGAACTATAATATTGGGTCCTACCTCTAAAATGAAAGGTCATCGGGTCAAAATACTGAGAATTTTTTGCAAACAGTATTTCAATGGGGCGGACCTTTTCTAAATGAGCCATAATATAACATCTAGGTCCTATCCCTAAATTAAAAGAACATCGGGGTCAATCAAAGCAAGTATCAATATGAATGTTAATTTTCTGCATTGGGTATTTCAACAAGTGTGCCATAATATTAGGTCCTAGCCCTAAATTACAGGTTATATGGATAAATCAAAACAAGTATTCATACGAATATTTATCATATGAATATTAATTATCTGCATTCAGTATTTCAACGTGGCGGACCATTTCTTTAACTGTATTATTGGGTCCTACCCACTAAAACAAAAGATCATCATTAAATTAGAGTCAATACAAGTGTCAACTTGATTAAGTATTTTCCTATATACCAATGATACCATTGCTGCATTGAAGGATATGTAACTAGGCACTTCATCAACATGGAAGAGAGAGAGAGAGAGAGAGAGAGAGAGAGAGAGAGAGAGAGAGAGAGAGAGAGAGAGAGAGAGAGAGAGAGAGAGAGAGAGAGAGAGAGAGAGAGAGAGAGAGAGAGAGAGAGAGAGAGTTATTAATCTATACCAATGCAAGATTGCTACTCTAGACACTATCCATTTGATAAGGACGTCAATAATTTACTCCATGGAGATACAATTTTTTTCTTAAATCAACAAGGACTTTTTTAAGGCAGTTTACAAATATATTTCTGCATTAAAGCGCTTTGTGATATAGAATTTAAACATTATCGATGGAAACGGATTTACTTATATTAAGACTAGTGTTTACTTGTTTCCAAATCCTTGCTTAATTACATGTTTGCATCATTATATACATATAAAAGTATTGTACGTTTGATTAAAGAAAGAGGGAATAACTCTTTTAGAATAATGAGGTGATCGAATACTGTCGGAAATAAACAATTACACTTTTTAAACTATATTTCATGCGCATGAGAGAGAGAGAGAGAGAGAGAGAGAGAGAGAGAGAGAGAGAGAGAGATATTATTACATTATCACCTTTATTACGTTTTTAAACAATTTACCTGTAGTCAATTTAAACATGCTTTTTAATTATAGGTACACGTATCATTTGATTAATTTCTTTTGTCTTTTCTCGCCCTTATATTTACTGTACCACAGTACGTACATGTATACACTATATTGTCAACGTATACCATCTGTTACGGTAATCCACATATGCGACATTGTGATAAATCTACCTAGAGACGTATAAGTTATTAGTATATTATCATAAGTTTCTGATCTACTGAAAATTAAACAAAGCAATTAAAAAGACAATCTTAGTTGCGTAGAGCACTACAGCAGAGACATTTTTTCTCTCTCAGTTAAGGGGTGTATTCTGGTTAACACAGGTGTGAATGCCTGCAGGGCTTCTTTTACCCGTGTTTACCTGTCATGAAACCCTCTGCTAATACATATACACCGGAAGAGGGACTAAATGGTGTGTACAAATTATTGTCAAAATACTCTTGGTTTTCTTTTTTTCAGATTCTTAAACAATTGGTCAAAATCTAATCCGCTATGAATATTTGATATTCCACAAAGTAATACGCAAATGGCCGACTGGATTATGTAATCAAAGACATATTTAGAATACAAGTACACGAGCAAAAAGAACAATTACTTTAAGAGAAATTTTAACAAGTGACTACGGGTAGGGCCTTTTCTTATAGGGGAGAGCCGGACCTTAAATGTTAACATTAAAGGTCCGGCCGGACCATTTTACGGGGCGGACCTTAAATTATACGACACCGGTCAGCAGAGGATGCTTACTCCTCCTAGGCACCTGATCCTACCACTATCTATTTGGAGGTCCGTGATGCTCTGCTTTGAATTTCTATTTCGTTTAATGGGTTTTTGATGTGGTTCACGGTTTGTTATTGTCATTTTTTCATTCAATTTAGGTCTAAAACTGTATTTTTCACTTCGAAGTTCAAAACTTACATAATGTAAGCTTTGTTAACATGACACAAAGAATTGTGAGCTCTCTATTTCGCTTATAACACGGCGACTGAAACTCAATTATTGGTTGACTATTAAAATGTCCTTAATAAAGTATCGTATACATTAAACTCGGAAAAATAATTTTTGACCAAAATCGAGATCATCCGTGTAGCTTGCAATTAATGGCAATCAACATATTTCGTTAAACATTATCAAGTAATATTTATGCATGTAGTGCTGGCTGGAAAAACCCCCTTTAAACATTTTGTCAAATATTGTAGCTCTGCAGATATTGGCTATTGAATATACACCTTTAAACATTTTCTAATAATATGGGAGCCGGTGTAAAGTAGAATATTGACCCTTGTAGAATAATGACTAGAGGTAATTTTTTCGACAAAGAATAACCCCCCCCCCCCCCCCCTGTTATTACTCTTGGCAGAAAAATGACCCCCTGGTCATTATTCTACGTTGAAAAATGACCATTTTGCCTGAAGAATAAGTGTCATTTTGAAAAAAATGAGCACACTCTACATAAAGAAAAGTGACCTCTGTACAATAATTACCCCTTTATATATTAAAGTTTTTTCGGTATATTTTTTCATTATTTGTTAAATAGTCTATACATATTGTAATCTTTACTACAGTTTACAGAAAGTACAGGAAAGAAGGGATACTGTGCAGTATATCTTAGAAAATAAAAATCCTGCCTTTTAACAAGACATTGACGTATTGTATCGGGGTACCGGTATGGTAGCCATCTTAACGAGTTACATTTACATGTATCTCATTATTACGAGCGTCAACACATTAGATTTATTTCGAGATATAAGACACTATAAAACAAAATTCTATTTATTGGCGATGAAAGAGTAGACTCGATATTGTTCTTGAACTATACTTGCATTGACGATATTCCCTACTAGTACTACAAACTATTTGGTATGAAATTGCATCACCCAAAGTAAATGATGAAACCAAAATTATGAAAAGTTTACTCCATTGTTAGACATTTTAAACCTGCTTAAGTGAGCAGCCACTAACAGCAGCCATTAAGCCATTAGAGGCTAACGGCTAATAAGGAAAATCATCAAAGTACTGAGAGTCCTCAAACAGAAAATATATTTTACTTTATCATCGGCATACTTTAATTAATATCAAGATGATTAATGCATCAATAATTTGTAGGAGCATTAACAACTTCGGAGGCAGTAAAGATCGCCTGGATAAGAAATATAAATGGATCTTGTGATCAAAACCAAGGGAGATATGGACCCCTTAAAACCACCTGGTGGTACCAGTACAGCCAAAATTTGAGACCTGAAAATAATATCCCAATAGGTCTCCTGCACTGTCCTGTAATTCGTTTGATGTGCACTTTAAAGAAAAAGGAGATAACGGTCCACCATTCACCACAATATCCTTGTGAAAAATTTTTAAAAATGACAAAGTTCAAGTGAGCTAAATGGACACATTTATATTAGCAAATTTGCCGATACAATTGTAAAATCGCGATTAAATAATTTATAAAAGTTAAGCAGGCTGTGCATAAATTTTGTAAATCAAATATCGTATTTAAATAATAAAGCTATATAAAATGTTATTTAGAATTATTCATGTAAAGTGTCAAGAACAGTTCAGCCAATTTATATACAAGTACAGCGTCATTTCCCGCCATATGTCGACGAGAAAAGAGACGTATCTGTTAACAATCAATTTGTGGAAATAAAAGAATGTTTGTGTGTTTGCTACGGATATGAAAAACTATACACAGCGATTTCTTTACCAATTCGGTGTTTATAACTTCAAAATCAGCTGTACAGAGTGAAAATTCAAGTGAATTCAAAGTCAGATATCTTGGATACGTTGTAACCCATTTCTATTCTTGTTTACAGCGGGGGTCAATTTCAACCAACTTGGCACAAATCACTCTTGGGCCAAGAAAATTCAAGTGTGTACAAAGGAAGGATTAAACCCTATTTCAAGGAAGATAAATTGGAAATAATTAAAATTTATTTGCATTTTTGTATTACCATTAGGTCAAATCATGACCCTGGGGTAGGTTCGGGCCACAGATGTGGGGGAGGGGGCAAACTGTTACATGGAAAATGGTCTAGTGAAATTAATGACTCGTCAAAAGGGCAAATTTCAAGATTTTTAAGAAAATTTTTGTTATGAAAATTACATTAATATATTGCCACATAAGCTCAGAAAGGTTTTTTATGAAATTTAGAACCTCAAATCACCATCTCCCATTGGAGACTGGGAGATGGTACAATGCTCCTTTAAACCAAAGAGTGTGTATATTGTGTAATTCAGGTCAAATTGCTGACGAATTCCATTATATTCTTGAATGTAAAGAGCTATTGACATTTAGAAATAAATATCTTGATGATAAATACTGGTCAGCGCCAAATACTATTAAGTTTTGCGAACTTATGACTTGTTCTAAAGCTACAAACCTGAAAAAATTATGTAATTTTATTATCAAAATATACAGTCTGATATAATAGTCTTCAATTATTATACTTTTTCCTATCATCATTGTATATATTGTATATTTATGCTTACTTACTATTTATCTACTACTTATCTATTCATTTATACAATGTACCTCTGACTTTTGAACTGTATATAATGATTGACCTCATGTACCATTTCATGGTTTGAGCGAATAAACTGAATTGAATTGAATTGGCGCTTAACGAGGCCGGGTCTAATTTTTTCTGCCCTAGATTTTTGAATGAAATTTTGAACGAGAATTTCTACTGATATAATTATTATTTTAAGTTAAAAAAATAAGACATTTACCACACCGTTTGTTTAAGGGGTCATCTCAAAGTTTGTTAATTTTAACATAGGATCCTATGGGATTTTGCTTGAAATGTACCAAATTTGCACATTTTTTAAACTTCTGCCCTAGGGATTTCTTTTTCTGTTCTACATATTAAAGTTATTGCTAAAAGGCATCAAATTGTCAAATAAAAAAACCCTTTTACCTCCTGGTTTGTTCCAGGGGTCTTATCAAAGTTATTTTTGTACGCCCAATTTTCCAGTTTGTCAGATAATGGCTATTTTTTATTTGACAAAGACGGAAATGGTGACCTTTATTGTATTATTAAAACATTAAGACATATTTCGGTAATAAATAAATATATAACATCACATATTAAGGGTAAATGTATAAAATACATGGTTAATGTCATGAAATAAATAAATTTAGCGATATTTAGGCGGGTTAAGAAAACGTGACAGAGGGTTAGGCTTGCTGAACCCTCTTCACGTTTTCGACCCGAGCCCAAATATAGCTTATACTTCGAGACATTTATGTTTATTCCACAATATAATATCAATTTTACACATCAAACGAGCTATTTTCAACAAATTTCGCTGAATATCTGCAGTTGAAACTATCACGCCATGGCGTCAACAAAGCAAAAAGATGACGTCACAATACAAATGAAACGCTGCGCGAAAGCGTGCGTACTCGTTCTGTACTCGGCCTCGTTAAGTAGTCATTTTCTCGCATAATCACCGGTGTGGGATCGGTTTGTCCTGTGTGAGACAGCAGTGTGAGATTTTCTGTCTTACACTGTGTATTACTACGCCGCTGTAAAATGTGAACAAACATCGTATGTTCCAAGAAAATGATTAATGATGGAATTTGCTAATCTATAAGTCATTTTGCTTAGAGTCTAAAATGGTAATTTTGAAGTATGTGTATTTTTTGGGGGGGGGGGGGGGCTCATTATAAATCAAAGCCAATATTCTAACTTATTTTAAGTATTTTTTTTTTTTTTTATTGAAATTTTATAAAATATGATTTTAAAATCAATTCTATGTAAGAATCAAAATTCGGTGGCCACCATTTGTTTGTTGCTATGTGGTCCCGTTGCCATGGTAACCGAGGGTAAATGTGTAAAAATGGCATTTTAATGCTCATTTAAGAACATATCGTGAGTAATGTGCAGAACTTGGGGTTTCCAGGGTAGAATATATTATCAAAAATAGTTGTCATTTTTCAAAAGAAAGAAAAAAATTCATGGAGAAACGCATATTTTTAGAGCGTTTCCATGGTTTCTAAACAGAAATTCTAAAATCTGTTTTCTTCATCTAATTTGAATTAAAAGTGCAAATCTTGGATTTTTTTGGTAAACACTATTATGATTGTGCAATTAAAAATTTAAATATGAAAATTGAGAACCGCTGCTATGGTAACAAGCTTAAAAATAAGGAAAATTATAATATTTTTAGGCATCTTTAAATGGATATTATTCACTTATAATGAACAAATATATAAAATCAAATGGTGAGAAAAAAATAAAGTATGTCCTAAACTTTAATGACACTTGAAAAAAATCTGAAATTTTCTAAAAATAACTGCTGTTGCTAAGGACTTTTCAAAAAGTAAGAATTTCTGTGTGATTTTTTACGCAACCAAATTTTCCATAGCAACAACACTTCTCTGTTGCATAACAAAGGCTTTTGTGGTGTATAATAAAAATTTAGATATATTTTTACAAGTTCCAACTAAAAAAATTGCAAATAAATTCTAAAATCAGGAATGAAAGCATATCAAAATAATCTTCAATTTCTCAGTTTTTCTTAATTTTTGGCCTTGTTGCCATAGCAACGGATGTCAATTTTCATGATAAAATATATATTG
The DNA here is from genome assembly GCF_963853765.1 of Magallana gigas. NCBI lineage: Eukaryota > Metazoa > Mollusca > Bivalvia > Ostreida > Ostreidae > Magallana > Magallana gigas. Next base: position 53,126,754 of record NC_088855.1, on the reverse strand, counting down.
CATGGACATTGATATAGATGTTAAAATTTAACAGTTTCCCATTTTGGCTTATTAAAAAACCGCAAAAAACTGATTTTAAAAATTTGTAACGGTTTCCATGGTAACATTTTAAAAGTGTTGGTTTCTCCATCAATTTTCTTATATAATTAAATAGTTGAAAATAGGACAATGGCTGTTTTATGTCTTTGATAGTTTACATTAGTGGGCAAAACCTTCCAATATGGCTTCAAAGTAGGTAAGTTTTGCTATTTTCCAATCTTTAGCCTCGATTACCATGGCAACGGTTACCCCCAGCAACCAACTTTTAGTGGCTTTTTGCGTTTTACACCTAGGTGTGTCCATGTATGAAATATAAGGAAAATTGGTGACTATGCGTGGCCAGACTCTTTTATAAATCATTGATTCTTACATAGAATTGATCTTTAAGTCAGTATATTCAGTTTTTAAACAGGAAAAAAAACTGATTTTGTCAAAAAATTCACAATTTCAGTAAAACAAGGTAAAAAAGTGGCAATGAAATTAGTATATTTTGCAAAGGACATTCTAGTGTCTTTAACTTTGAAAAATAAAAAAAAAATTAAGTAATTAAGTAATAAATGAGTTCCAACGTTGGAGTGGACATGAAATTGTCAATGACTTCAGCGTTGTTTTTATTTATAAACATACATTCAGAGTAAGTACACATTATCTATAATAATATCTCTACTACTATATAAAAATAATAGATTCGAATTTTTGGCTTAAATGCCGAGAAATTTGAACAGTATACTGTCTTTTGTTAATATATTTTAAACATCATTGGTACCTGAAGATTACCAATTTGATTTTTTTTTTATATTAATAATCATTGTGATTTTAATTGTGTTCATCAAGCTACATGTATATGTATTTTCATTTATACATAATCTATGCTCGGATATTTACTAACTCAGTTCGGGTAGGTACTCCTTTAAAAGAATAACAAAATAATACCACAAATTTTGTTACAAAATACTCGAAATTGAAAAACAGTACTGTCTTTTGTTAATATATTTTAAACATCATTGGTACCTGAAGATTACCAATTTGATTTTTTTTATATATTAATAATCATTGTGATTTTAATTGTGTTCATCAAGCTACATGTATATGTATTTTCATTTATACATAATCTATGCTCGGATATTTACTAACTCACTTCGGGTAGGTACTCCTTTAAAAGAATAACAAAAAAATACCACTAATTTTGTTACAAAATACTCGAAATTGAAAAAAAATATACCCCTGACCTTTTATGTTAATCGGAACTTTTCTTATACGGGCCGGACCCTTTTAGAGCAAAGGCGGACCCTAAATGTTAATATTAATGGTCCGCCCGGACCATTTTACGGGGCGGACCATTCGGCACACCTCGGCAGATTCGTACCTCATCTATTGATGTAGGATACCGGAATCGGCCGAGGTGCGCCGAATGCGGGGCGGACCTTAAATTATACGACACCGGTCATTCGGTAAATTAAAACCGTCTGACAATTTTACTTAATTTTAAGATAATTTCAAGGAGACAGACACTCGGTTGCAAGGATTCCCAGGCGTTTGTCACATTTCTAAAAAATCGTCGGATAAAACTTAATTACAAATATGTTTTACTACTTCTTTTTTTTTTTAAATAAAACTAATTTTAAGGTCTTTTGTGGGATACAAATACAATACATGTACATGCCATGGGTTCCACTTATATTACTAAAATATTTTACGATAAAAACCAATAATAATCAAAGTACTGAAGACCTGATGGGGTTGATTTTATTGATTATTGTTCATTTTAAAATAAAAGATATGTAATTTCGCATAGCAAGTAGTTTCTTAGTACTATATTTGAAGAATTACACACATTTTTTCTAAAATGAATTATCGGGCTATTCCGAGCTAAAGATGGAAAAACCCATTCTGAATCATGTTGTGTAATATTTAAAGATAGAATTAATGCCATCAAATTCTACAAAAATTCCGAGCTCTAGACGGAAAACCCATTATGAATCATGTTATGTAATATTTAAAGATAGAATTAATGCCATCAAATTTTACGATGCATTGTGTATCAGTAATCGAAATATTTCTGGAAAATTGTATCCAAGCAATATTGAACTCAAGGAATTCAATATCTGAATTGTTTGTACCATTTAAAGTCTGACTATTTTTAATGTATTTATTAATAAGTTTCTTTGAAAAACAATGATTCTGAATGCATTCAGAATTTATTTTCAAGTACTATAAAGTACTAAGTTTTGTCAGCGGTGGTGATTTGTGCTTCAGGTCCAAACACTGTTTCACATCTGGTTTGCCAGAGTAACTGCATAGGAGAGTTGATTAAAATAAAACAAAACGCCAAAAATACATAAATAACGTCGTAGGCGTGCGTCGATTGCCCCTACCTCACGCTCTAATTACGTTCTCTTCAAAAGTATTCAATATAGCTTCGCATTAAATTTTTCCAGAGCTGAATAAATATATGTTAATATTTAATAGTTCGAAATTTTGTCATTACGGCGAGTTTTCATGATTTTATTGCAATGAAAAAATGACAATAACAAACTGTCAACCATCTCAAAAATCCATAAAACGAAATACAAATTTAAAGCAGAGCTACTCGGACCTCTAAAAAGATAGAGGTAGGATCAGGTGCCATGGAGGAGTGAGCATCCTCTGCAGACCGGTCACACCCGCCGTGTGCTCTTTGTCGTAATCGGGAACAAGAGGCCCATGGGCCACATCGCTCACCTGAGGAACAAGAGGTATGATAAAATCAGCTCAATGGAGTCATAATACAAACTATCTGGACAATGTACAATAATTCATGTAAATCCTGTATAAATAAAATCCATTTTCCCCTGGATATTCTTATGTTTATAATAATTAGTCCCTTTTCTAACAGGATGATTTTATAGTCATATCATATGTTGAGTATTGCAGATCTAAAAAAGATCCCTAACAATAGTTTATATATGGGATATAAACGTACATCAAACTCTGAACCTTCTCGTGAGGCCAAAGAATTGTCCTGGGGCCAAAGTCTTAACAATTATAAAGAATCATCTGGCTGATTAGTTTTTGAGAAGATTTTTAAAGATTTACCCTATATATTCCTTTGTTAAACTTTGACCCCCCCCCCCCCATTGTGGCCCCACCCTACCCCTGGGGATCATTATTTTCACAACTTTGAATCTACACTACCTGAGGATGCTTTCACACAAGTTTTAGCTTTCCTGGCTGATTAGTTTCTGAGAAGAAGATTTTTAAAGAATAACTCTGTTTATTCATATGTAAAACATCGACCTCCCATTGTGGCCCAAACCTACCCCCAGGGGTCATGATTTTCACAAATTTGAATCTACACTACCTGAGTATGCTTCCACACAAGTTTTAGCTTTCCTGGCTAATTAGTTTCTGAGAAGAAGATTTACTGTATATAATCATATGTTAAACTTCGATCCCCCATTGTGGCCCCAACCTACCCCCAGGGGTCATGATTTTCACAACTTTGAATCTACACTACCTGAGGATGCCTCCACACAAGTTCCAGCTTTGCCGGCGAATTAGTTTCTGAGAAGAAGATTTTTAAAGATTTACTGTATATATTCCTATGTTAAACTTTGATCCCCCATTGTGGCCCCTCCCTACCCTCGGGGGTCATGATTTTCACAAATTTGAATCTTCACTACCTAAGGATGCATCCACACAAGTGTCAGCTTTCCTGGCCGATTAGTTTCTGAGAAGAAGATTTTTAAAGATTTACTTTTTATATTCTTATGTTTAACTTCGACCCTCCATTGTGGCCCCACCCTACCCCCAGGGGTCATGATTTTCACATCTTTGAATCTACACTACCTGAAGATGCTTCCACACAAGTTTCAGCTTTCCTGGCCGATTAGTTTCTGAGAAGAAGATTTCTTAAGAGTTACTCTATATATTCATGTTAAACTTCGACCCCCCATTGTGGTCCCATCCTCAGGTGAGCTAAAAAGGTTAAGTTTACAATTCAATAAGTGGGTTTCTGGAAGAACAGATTTTGAAAATTTTCGTAATAAATATTGACTATTTTTTATACTTTTTTAATCTTTAGCTTTTAAGATCTGTGTACAAACATAGAGTTTTGAGCAAATCTCTGTATCTTGCTTATAATTCGAAGCTTAACACTCAAATATGGTTAGTAAATAGAAATTGTAAACAACATGCACTACATGTATAACAAATAAAGAAAACAATTTATTTTTTCGAAATGAATCATATATATATACATGGATATACCTACATATTTCCGTAAGCGATATTAAACTCTATTTAAACTGAATAAACTAGAGAAAATGCCGAGCATCTCAACAAAACCTATAGCATTAATCTACCATTACGCAAAAGATAATGCCGAATTACCGATAGAATGAATTGTATTTCAGTACCCCTACATCAGACTTTGCTTAATATGCGCAGGTAAACAGTTAACGTAACTGTTTGATTTACCGAAGTCTCTGATTGATTTGATACGAAAAATCACGAAATACAGACGATAGTTTCCAGGTTACAAAGCATAAATAATGAAAACGAAACGAAAATCAGAACAAGCTAACACCAACGCCATGTGTGAAAACTGTCAACGCATTGAAATATTTAGCCTCAATTTACTTCACAAAATCGGCACCAATATATTTTTCATGTTTCAAAACTTCCCTTCATACGCGAACTGTTGCACAACAAGCAAATTCATCATAGTCAGATCGACCCTTTTTCGTATAATGTCATGGCTGCTTTAAACAAAGAACCTCGTTTTAGAAGTATGGAATACGAGTCTTGGTAAAATGGGTAATGCAAACCCGGGCCGTGGCAAAATAAATGCCAGGGCAGATCGGCAATTGTCAATTCCAAATACGCATTATTTTGCAGCAATATCTACAGCGAATACAAATATACTAGTCCATCAAATATCCTGAAATTTTAATGAGATTGGCAGATTAATAACTGCCAATCTTTTGTTTTGCCTAGGCCAAGTCTTGCCTACCCATTTTACCGGATGCCGAGCCCGATTGAAATACGCCTTTCCTTTACTATTATTTTCGTAATAACTTCGATTTGAAACAAAATTACCACTTAATTTTTGCAATTTATATTTTCCTTCCCATAAGGATAATTTATGCTAAACTACGTTGAATTTGCCTCGTAGTTCTTGAGAAGAAGATTTTTAAAAATGCACCCCCCTTTTTCTACAGTTTCAAGGTTTTCTCCGCTTTGAATACAGATCGGACTTTAATTTTTGCAATTTATATTCGCCCTCCCATAAGGATGCTTTGTGCCAAATTTGGTTGAAATCGGATAAGCAGTTTTAGAGAAGAAGTGCAAAATGTTAAAAGTTTACAGACGGACAGACGGACAGACGGACGGACGGACGGACGGACAGACGGACAGACGGACGACGGACAAAATGTGATCAGAATAGCTCACTTGAGCTTTCAGCTCAGGTGAGCTAAAAAACGGAAAAGTCCGTAGATAATTAGGTGATTAATTATGGTCAAACAATTAGTTTGAAAAACGTCAGTCAGCATGCGACCCAGTGGAAAATTGTATTTGCTGACAAGGTCGTTGTATCGACCATAGAACTTACGAAAAGATGACTATGTTGTATATTTTATTTTATGTTCACTGGGATACATGTATATCGAGTCAACATAAGTATGGAAATAACAATTGTTAATTGATAATACATCGTCGGTATACCTGAATGTTGAGTTGAAGGCCACATCGAGTGATTTATTTCTTCACGTACGAGTTTTTTAATAAATTCTGCTTCATGGAGTAGGCTATATATAGCTATTTACATAAACGAAGTTTATAAAACAATATAATATCTTATGATATCATACTGCATCATAATTATTATGTTGTTTTATATGAAATGGTTTATAATAATGTATCTAATTTTATCACAATAAACTACATAATGTTGATTTGACAATATACAAAGCTATATTGTCATGTTACATCACGTGATTTATATTTATATTATGTAATAATAACATAGTGTTCAATTTTAAAATGGAATTTTGAGATTACTTTTAAATTGCATCCTCTGTTACAGTGTCATATGGTAGGATGTTAAATGATATTGAATAATAAATATAACTCAATATTCATTTTTTATAAAAAGAAAGTAATACACATGTATACGATTTGTCATATGATTTAATTTTTTTTCATATAATTTAATTGTAATCAAATCAAAATATGGAACAATTTGGTTTTTGATCATAGGATATCGATATAAAAATTTTATGAAAAAGTCTTATCCAATATTTTGTATTATATTAAATCGTCTAACATTATATTTTAAAAGGTGGTATGGGACATCTGTCGATAATAATATGAATTAAAGTACATCACAATTAAAATACTTTCACCGGTTTAGAATTTTCAAAGAAAGAGAGACAAGAACTGTTGTTCAGGTGAGCAATTTGGCCCGTGGGCCTCCTCTTTATTTCATATCATGATATAGATAATTATGCTTTATATAAACGATGACGATAACAGCCTACCATAGGTGATGCCGCGCCTTGATGAGCTCTATAATCTTTGTTTGTCCATGTATTAATACTTATGACTTCTTTGTGTTTTCAGATAATGAGGTCACTTGCCGGGGACAACAAGCACGGTATTGTGGTCGTACTTACTGTTCTCTGTTTCGGGCATTACGTGTATTGGTACAAAGACATCGACTCGGGTCTCCACAAAAGAAAAGCTATTGAACGCTCAACTATAAAAAAAAAAATAATAACAATAATTTCAGTCTGATAAAAGCAAATCAACATCATGTGACAGTGGATACGAAGGCGATGATTGGTTCAAATAACTATGCAAGTCGCACGAATACATTCCGAGCACTTCAGTTCAAAAAGTTTGCAAAGCACAGAAGTTTGACTAAAATGAAGTTTTCTTTTCGCAAGCATTATATATCTGGTCCCATTCTGACAATATTTACATCATGGTCTAAAACAAACGAGACTGATTTGATTAGAAATAACACTGTAAGAAACTGGAGCCTATTCTCGCCTTATTTATACCCTATCTTATTCACAAACGACACGGGTCTAAAAAGAGATGTCAGGGCAATGGGATGGGATTCTCTTCCAATTATACACTCAGGGAAAGGAGTACCAGTCCTTAAACATATGTATTTAGACGCTATGAAAAAATTGAGTCTCCCTTGTATGCCTTTGTGAATGGAAACATCTTGTTTACCCAGTCTTTTCTGAAAACTCTTGTCTCAGTTCTTCATTCAGATCTTTACCAGAACGGGACAGTGTTGGTTGTTGGAAGAAGAACGAACGTATTAAACGTGACACGAGAGACGGCAATTGATCTCAAAAATCTTATGAACGCAGCTGTTAAAAATGACAGTGTGATTACTTTTACGGGGCTGGCATTCGGCACACCTCGGCAGATTCGTACCTCATCTAACCTCGGCATTCGGCACACCTCGGCAGATTCGTACCTCATCTAACCTCGGCTGTATGACGTACGTCACCATATTGGAACTACTTTTAAAAAAAGATGGCGGCGCCCATAACACCGGTAAAAACTATAGTTGAAATCGGGAAATCGGAGTTCTGTTTATTGTGTAAAAATGAAAGTAAGAGACTACACTGTCTAACCAAATTTAAAGCTACTAAAGAGGATTATGTGAAAAAAATTCAGCAATTCACCGGGCAGACGTTAGAGTTATCTCTGCTCCATAGTATGTGTGTGTGTGAAAGTTGTGTACTTAAATGTCAAAATGCAATTGAGTTCAAGAAAATGTGTTCTGACAACATTTGTCAATTTCACTACAATGTGCAAAGGCGACAAAAACGTATGCCCAAAACACCACCATCAACTCTAAAATCAACTGTGGCAGAGCAAATTGAACATTCTGTGGAGAAACTTAAACACATCAGTTTGGAAGAGGAGAGGAAGCCAAAAAAATCCAAACAAAAATTGTCATTTAACACTTCAGGTAAGTCAGAATCAAAGCAATTTCAATAGAATCAGAAAATCAATACATAAAAAGCATATAACAGAATCAATGCCATCAGCTTTAAATTCACTCACAGTTTTATAATTGAATCAGAAGCAGCAACTGACACACAGGTAATAGACACACCTGACCATGGATACTGTAGGCCTAAACTAGTACAGAGTAAAGAACAGGACGACAAAGTAACAATTTCTGAAATGATGGAGAGGTTCAGTGTTAATGTGTCTCAAAGTATATGTAACTCGGTTGAACAGGTTAGCAGATTTGGTAAAAGTGTATTATTTACCAAGGAAACAGGTGAACTCTGTAAGAGGAATTGGTTTAAGGACATAGCTATTGAGATGAGTGAGAAGTGCCCTGAACTTTTCCAAGTGCTGTTTTCTGCCATAGGTAGGTTATTATCTTTGGATGTCATGGGGAAAAACATTCATTTCATATTTCTTTTTCTTTTTGAAATATGTTTTAGCAGTATTTTAGTCATTGTTTCAATAACAATTAATAAAGGTGATAAGATCTCCATGGAGTCAAAACTTGCCACAATCTCAACAATCTATGGCATGATACTCCACTGTCACAATGTGAAGGCCTGTGCTGTGCAACGCATTTTTACAGCCTTGTGCATAAGATACCATGCAGATAATAAGGTATTTATTTGTTCACCTGCATATGCATTAGTTCATATTATGGCTTATTCAGCTGCTATTTAGCCGGCTGTTATTTAGCAAGTTATGCATGTTGCAATATTTGGCTGTCCAGTATAAATCCATATATGGTTTATTTTAGTTTTGAAATTCTTATAATTTTAAGTAATTATTGAGAATGCCTCTAAGATTGGGGTTCAAATAAGGAGATAAATTGACATCTATAACTCTCTGTTTGCATTTAATCTCTATTAATAATGAAATTTTTAAAATGTATATAATTATATATATAGGAAATGATTAACCACACAATGAAAATGGATTGATCAGGCAGCTGTTGTATTTTGTTATTACTAACCTTGTTCATTCATATATATTGTTATGATAACAACCTAGATATACTCCCTGAACCAGTTCGTAAAAGGCAAGGGATTCTGATGGGAAATATGATTATGAGACCACCGTTAGCACTCACCTTGATTAAACCTTACTTCCTTTCAAGTATATTATCTGAAAATAACAATGTGATTAGAAAGTTACCATTAAAATTAATTAAATCTTCAATCATTTGTGAGGGAGAGGGGGATGTGTGAATGTCAGGGAGCATATGTGTAACTTATTTTGTTATGCTATTTTCAATTTTCATTAGTTAGTTCCTTTATACCTTTGATTTTATGAAAACTGAGATGTTTTGAAGACTACCACTGTGATGGTCTATATAGCTGTAAGTATTTCAGGAAATATGTTCTTTTATAGCACCCATGTTCAGTTATCATGAGCCCATTATGATATCGAAAGACACATGTTAATTTCTAAATAAGGATAAAATTAATAATAAATATATTATTATAATATATGTATGTGAATATCATTTATTGACCAATTTCACATATTGGTACATGTAACAAATAACTAGATGAAAAGTTACCATCCCATTTATAAAAAAACTAGTCTTTTAATTTCACTTGAAATATCTTTTTAAGACATATAATTTTTTTATTCAAAACTTTCAGCTTTTAGAAAGACTTAATAAGGTACACTTTACCTTATCACATGAGACAAAGAGGAATTTATTAAAAGACTTTGCAGAATTCTCTGATTTTCGAATCATAGAGAAGGTTTCTGAAGGAAAAGATGGAAAAATCAATGGTGATAATCTTGATATCTACGTCACTACAAATGATATCCGAATGGATAATAAAAATAGGGATTATCACTTTTTTGCATCAGATTTTGTCTTTGACCGGATTAAAACAGAGAATTTGGATAACACAAAAAGTTTGAAAGATATTGGAAACATCACTTGGAAAGACTTTGTTCCAACTTCTGATGAAGACCTTGTATATAAGAAGTCATTACAAATTTTACTTGGCAGAATCATAAGTATGTATGCATCAAAATTTGAATGGATGAAGTCTGTTCTTCCACAGCATATTGAACATGTTCAAGATGATGCTATGTCTCAAAAGTCTGAAGTCTGTTGGATGCCAGTTCTAATGAAGAATGAGACATGTTACTCTGATTGCATTCAGATTATGAAGTCCTATGAAAAACAAATTTTGCAGTGGTATACAAAAGGTGGAAGAGGTAAGAAATTCATCACCAGTCATCAATTCTAATGTGTTTGATTTACTTCTTTTAAGTTTTCCAAAATTAGATTTAAGACAAATTTTAAATTTATATTCTTGGGATAGAATTATTTAATAAGCTTATTTAGTAGTACACTTGAGCTATGTATGAGGGTTCGATTCCCTCCCTAGGCATAAATGGTTATTAAGCTGGTGCAAAGTGGGCAGATAGCCTAGTGGCCCCGCTTAGCTCAAGTTTTTTTTTTTAACAAACATTTAGCTAATGACTTGGACAAACTGAAGATCCCAGTTGGAGGTGACCAACTGACCAGAGTCAGGTTGCAGGGAGCAAAAGCATGTCAAGATGGTGCACTGACAGCTGCAGATAGATTGGAGCATATGGAACCAATTATTGTGGAAATGTTTCATACATTACAAGATCTGTTGGAGGTAGAAAAATATCTTATGAAATTAATGATCAACATGGTTTTTTTTCTTCTATCAATTAATACATGTACATTCTTTTACTGGTAATATGCCAGTTTTCTAGTATCATTTTCTTGGAAATTTAGAAAATGTACAAGAGGTTTTACAAGACCAGCAGTGGCAGGGACAAAGGAACATTGTATAACTTGAAACTCATCATTGAGAGAAGCAATGTCAATGGAAATGTCAAGAGTCGATTTGAGGTATATCAGTAATTACCGAATTAAAATTCTAAAGTCTATTTGCTGTTGACATGCAGTGTCCAACAATGTGTTTAATTTTAATAATGTAATTTCAAATGTTACTTACAGTTGAGTATACAGAACAACTTTGTTTTACAATATTTATTTCTTTACGTTCTTAACTTCGTTTATTTCCGTTAGTATTCGTATTATCTGGTTTACTTCAATACTGGTTTTTTCATGCACGAGCGCTTTCGCTCTCAGTATAAATAGATTTCCCGGGGAGTATTCGATTAATGCGACGTTCGTTACAAAGTAGTATAGGTTGTCTTTGGTTTTCCCTACCCGCCCTGACCCAAATATGTTTTTTGAGATTAACTAATATTTTGTGTTGCCATTTATTTGTATGTCGTATGTATATTAAAAATGCGATTTGTAACGAGCGCACCAATCCTAAAAAAAAAATCTGTTTTTGTTTTTCAACAAATTAGTCAAGAAAATATTTATTTTCGGAGGAGTGAAACGAGGGAGAAAATAAGTATTGTTCTTCTTTGACATAACAGTGCATAAAATAATCTATTTTAGGCTCACGAAGATTTTGTTCTGACAGTTGGAAATGCCTACCTCTTATCATTTATCATGAACAAATTTGGTATGGAGACATTGGATGCAGAACCTCAACATCCCCTTCTGAAGAATAGAAATATTAAGTTCATGCACAACAAGTATAAGGAGGAAGTTTTCCACACTATCATGGGTGAAATAGTTGAGGACCTCATCTGTACATTTCCAAAACTGGTAAATACCAGTATAGTATACATACTTTCGTCACAGTCAGCAACATTGGGGTGCCTTAGAATTAAAACGATACCACATTTACCATATCTAATCTTAATTAATAATAGTTTGACTATAAATAATGTCACTGAGATCATTTCTTGATACCATATTTCAGTAAGGTATATAGATATAGTAACACATACATGTATCATACAAAGTTTAATTGACAGGTTAAATAAGATGTTAGCAAATGTTATAGAATGACTCATATTTAAACATATTTAATGCCTCCTTTCAGGAGCCCAAGGTATCACTGAATGTAGAAATCTTCAATTCACAATTTACCGTGAATAGTACTGTTGGAGAAGGGAAAATGCTCAAGTTTGAGTTAGTCATTAACAATCAAAAGGTTCTTTTCAATGTTTCCTTGGAGGATGCACAGGAAGGAGTTAATATTGAATTAAACATGTTGAATCGAAGGATTCCAGTCAGGATTTCGATCAATGAAAAGGACAGAGATGATTTACAAAGTTATGTTTTTCAATTTCTTCAATGGTACTTTGTTATTTTGACATTTAAGGATGCAATCAAGGAGGGAGACTCAGATAGAACAAATATAACATTAAAGTTTTGCATCCCCATATTTTTCAGCCACTCAATCTTATCAAAGTATCTTGAAGAGTGTGTTGACTATATCCTAAAAACTGAAGTTCTGCTCACAGAAAAACTAGCTATGAAAGTCAGGTATGGCTCGTTTGTGAATTTGACTGGTCATAAAGGAGAAAACAAGGCTGCAGATCTTCAAAAAGAGAACGAAGTTCTTGTCCTTAAAGAACTGATACGTGGACTGGGGTCCAACAAAACTGAAAAAGCCATTGACACCATCACAAAAGCAGCACCTGTTATCCAGGATATTGTTGATAACTTTGATAAAATGTCCAATATTTCCCACAGAAATACACATCACAGAAAACGCTCATCAGAAGGAGATATTAAGTGTATTCTAAAAGTTATTGTTCCGTTAAAGATCTGGAATTACACAGAAGGGCGGACACTAGAAAGTTTTAAGAAAATTAAGAAATCTCCGTTTGATTTTGAAAGATGCCAGTTTAAGGAAGCGATAAACAGAAAAATTCAAAGACTTAAGCGAGGAATATCTGTTCCAGAAAGCAGTGATGAGGAATCGGACCAAGAGTAGAGCTGTCTAGTAAGTAAGCATTTTACATGTATCAATTTTAATGGGAAATTTATTCACAAAATTTATTGGACTACATGTACTTTACAATAGAAATTCAAGTTCTACATGTATACCTTACAGTTTGAACAGCAGTTCTCTCTCTCACCAGAAAAAATGAAATTTTCGAAACCAAAGTAGTTAACCAACATAAGTCTTAAACATTTTTGTTCAGTACAATACATTCTAATCTCCTCTGTCATTCCCTTTCGGTTTTTGGCAATGTCATTTTTATTGAAAAACATTACAGCTGTAGAAGGTTGTCCATTACGTCCGGCACGTCCTATTTCTTGCAAATACTTCTCTAGATTTGTTGGCGGTCTGCAATGAATGATACGTTCGACACTTGGTGCATTCAATTCCATGCCTAGAGCAACTGTCGCCAGAATTAACCTAAGCTTTGGGTTGGTTTTGGTCAGTTCTTGAATTATGATTTGTTTCATCGACTCGGGATAATCTTTATGAAACTGTCCAAAGATCCTATTTTGAGGGATTTGTTCACCATCATAAGCATTATCCTGAAGCTCATACATGAGAAATTGAAAAAAATATCCCATTGCTTCTAGATTTTCAATGTACATGATGGTTACTGGGAATGCATGCATTTTTTCCTTCAGTTCTAGTGCAATTGGGTGGATCAAATCATCATATTTCTCAAATTTTTTAATATTAGGTAATCTGTTTCTAATTTCTAAGAAAATGTTTGGTCTGTCCACATTTTCAGCAACCACAACTGGTGCCTTCAAATTCATTACCTTGGAAAGACTTTCAGTGGCACTCACAGTTGCTGTTGCTGTTAGGAGTAAATGCATTGCATCCTCGAACACACAGACCACTTCACCAAGGTTCTTAAATGCGGGGCGAAAATTATCTCCCCTGAAATAGGAAATTAAACCAAAAATAAAGCAAAATTTAGCATAAAATAATGGTTTGTTAAATCATTTGAAAATAGTGTTATGCAGCTGAAGCAGAAGGAATTATTTAAAAAAATAACAGTATGAAAAATTAGTTTTTTGAAACAAAGTGGATATCAATCAATGATCATTATATACATGTATGATTATTTTATCTTTTATAAACATATACATGAAATACATGGCTACGTGGGGCCACTAGGCTGTTTGCCCTCTTTGCACCAGCTCTTAATTAAAACTGCCTAGGGAGGGAATCGAACCCTCTTACGTAGCAAATATGTTTTAGATCATCTCCATTATTTACATGAACGCATGTCTTACCTGACTGTCCTTGTGCATATACCTGGTACATTAGTGATTCTCAACTAGACACGAGTCCTTGAAAGTTTTCTTTATTTTCCAACAACATGGTTTCTTTCTTTACCATGTTTACTGTATAAATGTAATAGCCCTGCAAATCAAAGGAGTCTGGGGGTTTCAAGCTCCCACCCCTCTAGATCTGGACATGATGAGATCTCAAATAAATACTATATATTCTTTATCTTACCATTCAGAAACCATGTGGACTTCATCAACAACAATAGCTCCAACAATATCCTGGTACAATTTGGATCGCAGCAGTCTGGAAAACTTAGTTTTAATGAAAGCTTCTGGATGAGAATATATTAAGATGAATTCTCCATTTGCCAGTTGTTCAAATGGAACGTCAGATTCCAGACATTCTGAACTAGTGAAATCAATATCCTCTTCATCATCAATACTTTCTTCATATGTAATACCATGTGTACCTTGAAAGAGGGACATATATACTTACTAATTTATATATTGTTATATTTGTCTATAATGAAATGAAATCGGTATATAAATAACAGAATGATCAATCATTTGACAATGTTAAAATATCTTGTTAGGGCTTGTCCACAGATTATTCCAACTTCATACAGGAAGGTTAACATTGCATCTCTAAACTTACAGCATTTAACAAAAGGTACCTTAATCTTAACCAACTTTATTTTTCATTAATATCCTCTAATAAATATCATAAAATAGTGATCTCTTACAATAATAATAGCCGTTAAGTATTTACACCCGTTATAAATAGTCAAAGTAAACAGAGTGCACGTACTGACGTATAGTAATATAATATTTAAATACCTGTTATATTCAAATAGCAGGCTTTAACACCCCCTTTCCTTAAGCTCATCACTTGATCAATCATCAAAGAATTCAAAGGTGAAACGACCAACACACACATAGGTTTATCGCGTTGCAGTTTTCGCTGAGTGAACCAAGGCAGTAACTGAAAAATTATGCTTTTACCGTATCCTGTAGGTAATATAGAAATACAGTCGTTTCCGTCATATAGTGTTTTCAATGTCTGTAGCTGTTTTTCTTTGAGAATTATGTGTTTTTCTTGAAATAGAGGACAGTTTTTTAATGCAAACTCGATACACTCATCAAATGACGCCATTTTGAGAACTAATTTTTGTAATCGGCACTGTTTCCGTGTGAGTGATTAAACGGCCGCATTACAAATGTAAGGCGTAGCTACATATCAAATCACATCATACATCCGAGGTTTGATGTAGGATACCGGAATCGGCCGAGGTGCGCCGAATGACGGGGCTGGATTATCTCATCACATCTAAGACGTTTCCTTGGCAAGATATGCCAGAAGTTGTCATTGGTCGAGTTAGCTTCGACAATTTAGTAGAAGAATCAAAGAAGAGGAAGATCGCAGTTATTGGAGCAACAAAAACGTTATTGGCGGTTCAACAAATCACAAGACAGGCAACAAAAACCACACAGAGACTAAAATATCAATCCGATGAGGATTTATGAAAAGATACACAATGCGTTAGCAAGGTCGAGTGCTTCTAAATATTTCACTAGATACGATTCTAAATTGCAAGTGTGCATTATGAAAAGCTGACCATGCCTGTTTAGATTTTTATTGTTCATTGTTATCATAAACTGAGGACTGCTTTAAGAAGGCTATGTGGTTAACAAATTAGCTATCAGATCTACGTAAATATTTAGAAGTGATTTCTTTAACCATGAAATATTATTTGGTATAAAGAAAATATCCAAATATTGTTCTCATCCATCATGATTCACCGTGCATTTATCAGTGTGCAATGCATGGTGTTTTTTTTCATAATAAAACAAGTGGTGAGCAAGTTTTCCTTAATGAATTAATTAGTTCAGTTGTTGTCTTCTATAATAAGAAATTGTGTTTCTGTAATTTTGTTAATTATCTGAATTTTGCTTTGTATGTTTATACATTCTCTTGTATTATCAATGAAAAGGGTGTTTATTTACCATTTTTTGTCAATGTTAACGGATTTGCCATTTGGTATTTGTTGACAGATTTGCATATTCATCTAGAAATGAGTTGTAGGCTTGAAGGCTTTTGGCATTGATGTGCAGAAGATGATATCATTCAGGAGTTGTGCAATTGTATGATAAAATTTATGATTAATTTGGTCAGGTGCTGATTGTTAATCATTTGATCTTTAAAAGCAGGGTTTTAGACAGAATTTCATCTATTACTTCGACTATTCTCCATTGAAAAGACCCTCTATATTCCAGACACAATCTTTAAAATTCATAAACCCTCTGCTTCAAACTCAATAAAAAGTTTCACAATCTTTATTTGAAGCAATATGCATTTTAATGCAAAAATAATTCATTTGAATGCCTCCGGTAGTTCTCATTTGCTTACTAATTGACGGTGAGCATTATCATGATCGCTGTTCAGAGAATAAAATTAAAAATGTTGACAGTGTATAACAACTGTGTATGCAATCAAGAGAATATAAAACAATAATTAAAATATAGGGGAGTGGTGCTTCTTTTGTCGCCATAAATTTCTCAAAATTTCCGTTCAAGAAAACATTTATTTGTATGAGGTACATGTACTTCTCCTGAAACCCCTTCCGCCAAAGATGCAGCAGATATACCATCTTGGCCAATTCTTCAGATTTTCTTTGCTATATTTTCCGAATTGACATTGTTTGAAAGAAGGGTTATCAAAGTATTTAAAATATTTCAACTTAAGTGTTCTTGGATAAAAAGGCTTACAAAATCACACAAACCATGGATGGATTTTTTATTTACCATTTATTGAAATGATTTTTACGCAGATTGTTTGATTTTGGTGATAGTTTTGTAATCGAATGCTTACACGAGGTAAACAATGCTTTTTGGAAAGATGTGTTAAATTCATGATTATCATTTATTACTACCTGTACTGATCACCCAAAGACAAAAGATAATTTTTAGATACTCCAGTATCCAGTGGTACAACTCTAACATACACATGGCAAATACATATGGTACAAAAACGGTGTAGAGGTAATCCAAGATTTTTACGATGAAAATTGTAATTTTTTAGGTATTGATGAATTTAAGTGTAAATACAATCTCAAGAATATATGTATAATACAATACAGTAGTGTTAAAACAGCAATTTTAAAGTTTTTTCAAGCGTCCAAAATTTGACAGGACTTCTGCTGAAAGAAATCCTAATCCATGCATACCATTTTTTCCCCAAACAATTTAATTCATTAAAAGTGTACAAAAATTATTTACGTTTTGAATGAAAGTGTGGTTGTCCAAATAGCTGTAACCAAATGGAAAACAGATCTAACTGATTATAATGTTGAAGATCTTACTGCATACGACATTTTTAAAATTTGTTTTAAAACTACCAAAGATTCTTCTGTACAATGACTTTGATTTAGAATTTTACACAAAATTATCCCAGTTGAATACTATCATAAACAATTACTGACAGATGTGGGTTTTGTGAAAATAATGTGGAAACGATAATACATGTTTTTATTTCTTGTGAGAAAATACATACCCTCTGGAGTGAACTTAGTTTATATGTTTACAGAATGAACTTTGAAAGAGTTTGATTTAAGGAGGCCGACTATAGTTTTCATAGCGCATGTTTTTGCGCATTCTAATATAACACAGTTGTTTTATACTTCTTATGAATTTTTTTCGATATCATTTATAAAATTGAACACAATAAACAAAAAAACAGATCAAAATATTTAGATTTTTAAAGGAAATTTTTATTTTTAACACGATTTTTACGTTGTGCGGTAGGGGAGCATTGCCATTGCGCTTTTATGACGTTATGATAAAATGAAGCTTTGTAGGAGTACGTTATAAGAAATAACATAAAAGAAAAAGTAAAAATTGTACGCTGTTGAAATTTTATATACAGAATGATGCTATCCTCGAGGATATTTTCCTCATTTTTGGAATGAATCCATTATACCAATCATCATTCGTGATGATCCAAATATATAGCAAAATTTGGTGCATTTTAATATTTTGAGATGGCCCCCACTAAAAACCAGACGGTAGAATTTTGTGTTTTTTACATATAAGGTAGGAAATGATATTACTTATCATATATAACAATTTGAGAGAAAAAAGCTATTGTAGTATTTTTTAAAACTGCTATGATGTGCGGAAAATGACAGTTTCCTATACATCCCTATAGTAAATGTACCTCTATTTTGAGATGGTCCCTTAAAAGAACCAGACGGTCGATTTTCATGAACCTTCGCATATAAACTAGAGTTGGTTTAAATTACATATGGTTAAAAAATAAAGAATTTTGCTATTGTAGTTTTTCCGCAAAAAAACCCAAATCGGCCTCCTTAATATGTCTGATATTATACTTGGTCAACTTCCATTGTCGTTTCATAACAAAGTCATTAATTTTACAATTCTTTATATAAAACAATATTTATTTTGTTGTATTATGTCAAATAAGATGCCATGCTTGATCCTTTGTCACTTAAAAGTAAAATACAATATTGAAAGATATGGTGGAAAAAAAACTTGTAAATAACAATATTTCGAAAAATTATGAGATAGTTGGAAAGGTGTCTTTAATGCTGACATCTGGTTTAATTTTCTTATGACTATTTTTTTTCTATTTCTATTTAAACTTTTTTCCTGCAGGCAAGTAACCACTAAATACGTGTAGGTGTTTATTCATAAGTATGTGTGTTTATGTATATGTGTGACTGAATGTCTGTTCTTTGAAAAATAAATAAATAATTAATGATAATATATATTTTTGTCATTATTAAAGAATATAAGTATATAGCCTATCCGTGGAAAGTTAACTCTTCTAGAGAACATATAACATGTCAATGTGGCACAGTATTCAAGGCTAGATGAATAACAAATGAACATAAATTACAAAATTAATAGGTCCAGAAAACATGACAAATGAAGTTTACACAACCAGACGACAGCAGACATTGTACGTTGTACAGTATCAATAAACAAACACCAATGAAAAACAAACAACTTCAGACACTCAAGAAACGTAAGCAATGTGTCAATGTTGAAAGTGTTCACATCCAAAAGACATATGACATGTTAATGTTAGAATTCGGGAATGGTCTAAGGTGCATGCCTCAGATTCTTTGCTGGGGAAAACCTTGGAGTGGTGTTTGAATGGTTAGGAAATTATTGGTGATTCTTTTAAGGGGATGGAGCTGTTTGAGCACAAATAACGTCACGTTCAGTAATTGGTGCGGTCACACGATGCGATTTTTCAATTTTTGAAATTGCCTTGCTCAGGTAAGTCAATTGATGAGGAAGTCACACGATAAAAATCGATTTTTATAACATCAATTCATGATATTGCATGGGTAAGGTCATTGTGAAGTTACGATTCTCACCAGAAAGTCGATTGAAAATCAGACGCAATCAAATTTTCAATCGATTTTCGGACATTGCTTGTGACTTACTGGTACTTAGACATTTTATTTTTTCAGTGAATTATTGCTTGGGAAGATCTAAAAAATGTCGTCTATAATTGAAAAATTTAACTGATTTGCAGATTTACTGCAGTTGGTAGATTGCAGTGATTGTGGTTTGGCTAATA